>NC_034411.1:107688989-107738986 GCF_002078875.1 Numida meleagris
GATGGAGGTAGATGGAGATGGAGGTAGAGATGAGGTGGAGATGGAGATAGATGGAGATGGAGGTAGATGGAGATGGAGGTAGAGATGAGGTGGAGGTGGAGGCAGAGGTGGAGGCAGAGATGGAGATGGAGGTGGAAGCGGAGATGGAGATAGAAGGAGATGGAGGTGGAGATGGAGGTGGAGATGGAGATGGAGATGCATTTGAGGCTGGCTGGAGCAGCATATTGGGATGCAGCCCATGCCAATGTCTGTGCTGATAAAAAATGCCAGGGCACAGAGATGGGCACTACAGTGCTACTGCTCTCACTCCTGCAGTCCTGGCACCATTTTAGCCCTGATGAACTTTTCAGACACTTCCCAAACACATTTTGGGAGCTGCCACATGCTAGAGACAGTTCCCAAAAGACAGTCTGGATTCTGCTACTCTGTAATGGAGCGAGTGTTAATGTCTATGGGAGCTAGCAGGAGATAGGTGCTCCATCAATGTGCAACAAGGCTGCAAGCACCCATCCCGTAGTTGCTCACTGGAATGGTGTGGACGATACTCATCCCCCTGCAAAGGGCAATGCAGGGCTTTGATACACTCACACCTTTCACGTGGGCTGCGAGCAGTGCTAAAGCTTCCAGGTTGTCTGGGTACAGCTCAACAACCAGCTCACGCTGAGCACAGAGCAGTGTATTTGTGTGAACTGCAATCTCTGACAACTCGCATCCAAAAAGTGCTGATTGGAAGAAGAAAACTTTCAGCTAATTACCAACATTTTCAATTTTTTTTTTTTTTTATTATTTTTTCCCCTCCGAGCTCTGACTACTGTTCTTAATTTCCTGACCAGCTTGCGCCCTTCCCCCGCGCCTCTCCGAGCATCTGTGGTCGTTTCAAATTGAGCTGTACTACCTGCTGCTCCGACTTTCTAACATACCATACCAGTTGGTTTGCCAAACAGTGAACTGCCAGCCATCTGCCATCCGAAGCAGAATTTACATTGTTTCATCTTAAAATAACGCCTTCGGAATATCAAGTAACTCTCTGCATCAGGTTTTTGAGAACTGAAAATCGGCCAGGATTAAAAACAAATACCAAATGTGCCTGCAATAGGAGCGGAGAGGTAGGGGTTTTAATTTACTCTTCACCTGACTTGGACGGAGACCGTAACGCTGGCAATTTTAGCTGTGCAAATGCAATCTTTCTAACATGGCAGCAATTTCACGGTGGCTGGTAAGGTGGAGCAAGGGGATTGGGACAGGCTTCTTTGCATCATGTAGTGCTCAGTGACTTCTGCTCAAGTCAAATGCTGCCTGGGCCTCAGCTGATCTGTCTTCAAACACTTCAGAGTATTCCCAAGTTCATGGAGTATTCTGGCCTTGGGTCTGCCTTTTGGGTGTATGGTTTTCATGACTAGCTGCAAATGAATGGGTCAGCTGTAGTCAGAGTGCTAAATTAGTGGAGAGCTAATTTGCCTGACTCCTTAATCCCATTCATTAAGAGGAAAACTGATAGATTTACTAAAACTGCAGAACATGTTCTACTGATTTAGTGGTTAGCAACCCTGCTGACGGCAAGGACGTTGGAACTAGATGATCTTTAAGGTCCCTTCCAACCCAAGCCATTCTATGATTCTACAGTTCTGTGAATCTATGGTTCTGTGATTCTGTGATTTGATATTAAGCACTTATAATCAGGAGGATTTGGGGTATATGTGGTATCTGACAGTTCTGTACAACGTAAGATATCCCCCCGCTGTACAATGGAGGTCTCCATAGGTGGTGCTTGCTTTTTTTTACTAAATAAAAGAGGAATCCATTCGATTCTGTTCCTGTGATCTAGAACAGCACTGCCCAGCATATTTCTGCTTACAGAAGCCCAAAAGCATACCCAGCCTACAGCCTGTTATGAAAGGTTTGGATGTCACCAGCAGACCTTAACTTGTTTCTCACTTCTCCCACAAACCTTCCACGTGGTTCTAAGATCTCTCAAGCCCTAAAAAAGGATGAAGATTTCTTTAAGTCAATATTTTGCTAATATCCCAGTGGCTGAAGAAGTCATGGATAGTGAGGATGCATATACAGTGACACGCTAGTTGCCTTTAGCAATAGAAAGTAAAGGAACACAGATTCCATATAAGAGCATTGAAATTTCAGACCATGGGATGAGTTTTCAGTGTATTTAGTTCCTAATTAAGGGGACAGTGAGTGCATCTTTGAGCATGCGGCGTAATAGCAGTCTCAGTCTTCTCATCTTCCATGAGTGATATGTCTGTGGGAAAGGAATACTTGCAGCAGTATCCACCCCTTAATAGTAAATTAATTCCTTCAAATGGAATCATCACAAAACTGACACGTCTGTATGCAGACCCAAGGCGCCCAGTGAGAGTCAGACTGCTTATCTGCGGTGCCTAATACATGCTAAATACTGAGAAGGAATTCTTTCCAGCAGCATCTCCTCCAGGATCTGTAAACTCAGATGGAACATATGTTTGGGGCCAGAAGCATGTCAGCTTGATTACTTAAGCACTCAGAGGGAGATTACCCTTATTTTGCTTTAGCAAAATTAACAGCATTAACCTATACTTGGCATGTAGGTTCTTTATTATCAATGGAAAGAGTCCGGACCTCCAAGGAAAACTCAACTCATCTTAGGAGAGATCTGTGCTCAGTATACCTCAATGACAAATATTCCTGACTTTCTCTCTCCTGAATCTCAAGAGCTAGCTAAAACTACATGCCTACATTTCAGATGAATCCTCCTGGAATATATTTCACCTGATATTTTGGGTTCCTGTTTGTTGTTTATTTTTTCTCCATCTGGTTTCTCATGTGAAATGCTTAAGCCTCTTACATGGAGCAGAAACGACAAAGTAGATCTTTCTTCTTTCTTCTGCCAGAACCCAACCCTAAGTAAGACATTTCTCCTCAGAAGAGCACTTCATATTCTGATTCTGGGTTGGACATTGGTAATGTGAAGATCTCATTCAAATGCTTAAACTTTAAACCAGGTGGACAGACCCAACTATGTGCATGGAGTTTCCAATATAGTAATTCTATACAGAATATAATTCTGTAGAAGCACCTGGGGATAAGTTGGTGCTATTTTGTTGAAGGGGCAAGTAGAGCTATGACATGGGCGCTTGCATTGGAAGGTCCAACTTCACACCACTAAGTTGTTATAGAATCATAGAATTAGCTAGGTTGGAAAAGACCTACAAGATCACCTAGTCCAACCATCCATGTTGTAAGGGTTCCTGGTGCAGCTGGCCTATTTTAGTCCAACTGAAACTCTGCTAACAGTGATTGAGGATGGTTACATAGCATGGGCAGACAAGTTGGCAGTTGGCAGTCAGGATACCACCAGTATGTCTGGGAAGTATGAACGCAGCGTCAATGAGGCCTCAGGGCCAGAAAACGGTACCTGGCATATTTTATGTGCTAGTATAGATGGTAGCATAGGTCTCTGCATTATCTGTAGAGTGCTTAATTGCAGTACACTGAACTGGTGCCAGGCACCTGCATTTTAGGTGTTGTACAGTTGAAGCTGGAGCTTGAAGCAGCCTGAATCTCACTTCACCACACGTGCCGTGGTTTGCTCAGAACTGGGCAAGGACCCAGATGCTGTTTTGGGAGCTTGCTTTCTGCATTATTTATATGCTTGTATTTTAGTAGCCACTACAAGCCCCAAAGCCACTTAAGGAAAGTGTTACGCTGATGTCTAACAGCAAGACTGTCCTGTCTCCAAAGCCACTTATGATTCATGAATAAGATGAGAAGTATTTTCACGAAACAGATGGTGGGAACACGGGATAAGAAAGAGATCCATTAGTAGAGGTATTCAGTGAATTTTTTTCATTGCCTCTTCTCCCGAAGGTCACACGAAAGATAGTTTATGGTAAAACTGCTGATAAAACTCAAGAAAATACCTTCAGTCAGGGCTTGGGGGTGGTGAGGCTCAAGCTGGTAAATATGTCTTTACTGGAGCCCCAGAAAAACTAGTGGAGCATGTTGAGACCCAAATGACTTTCAGAATGATTCTGAACAGGAAAAATTGCTGAGCTGAGCTTCATGCCCACACATTCAGCCTGCTTCTAATAGGAAAACTATCTAGTTTAAAGCTAAGGAGCCTTCCTACAAGGGCATAATTGTTCTGGTTGCTAATGTTCCTTGTCTCTCCTCATTCACACAGAGGAGCTCAAGCCCTTGCTAATCCTCTCACTTGGAAGCTATGTTTGAGTATTAGCAGAAAACTGTTTCCACTTGTCCAAGGTCACCGAGCCCTTTCTTTAAAATTGAAAGCCACCTCTTCAGTGCTCTTAAATCCTCACAGAAACATTTGAAAAGAGTTACCTTTAGAAAATCAGTATTAGATCATGTTCTGTGATTTGCATTTATTGGTAAATTGTGGTTTCTTCTTTGTACCTAAGTTCCTGTTTAGCCACCTCAAGATGCTGTTCCCAGGAATCACAGAATCACAGAAGCATTAAGGTTGGAAAGGCTGCTAAGGTCCAACCATCGACTCATCACTACCGTGCTCACTAAACCATGGCCTTATGTGCCACATCTGCACTTTGCTTGAAAACCTCCAGGAAGCTGTGGGAAGTGTCAGACATCATGCAGCCTTGCAGAAAAAGAAAGAGGTTCTCCAATAGCACCTAGCAAAAAGTAAGGTTTTTTGAGGTGGTCTCTTCACTTGTTCTAGACTTTTTAGGGTAGGCTGTAAAAAGCCAACTATCTCCAAGGTATAGAACAATTTTATAAATTTCTTTTTGACTTTTAATGTCTTTGATTTGTCTCCTTTAAGGAACTATTTATAGGGCAAAAAGCTGTGCAAGTGAGTGTATTTTCATAGCGTTTTTTGCCTTTAGGGACTGAAATATTCAAGGAAGATTAGACATCAATTTTTCAGTTCTTTAAATATCTTCAAGCATTTAACGCCCCAAGAAATTTATAAACAAAAATATTGGAGGTATAAATATTAGTGCCCATAATCTCTGTGCTGTTTATTTATAGGAAACCAAGGAAACACAGGAATGGTAGGTGGATGAAATGAAAGATCCTAAAGAAAACGCAGAGTGAGCAAACATACTGTGCTTGGTGTTGTGCCCAAATTAGTTCATGGAAGATGTTCAGACTGTGTGGTCATCTGTATTACATCATTTTTGAAGGAAGTGCAGCAAAGGATATGATTATTAGGAAGTTCATTTCTATCTTGAAATAGAAGGACTCTTCCATTTTGTGGGGGGAAAAAAAAGAATTCCATCAGAATTAATTTGAGGTCCTTATATTGCCCATTTATATGCCTAAAATAGAAAATACTTGAGCAAGAAACAGTGAAACTATGGAGATCAGATTTAGACACGGTAGCAGCGATGGTACTGAGAAGCAGTCAGTAGAAATGTTCGTAGAAGTGATTGAGAAAGGATCACTGAAGGACAAAAAGCTGAACAAAAGCCTGCAGCAGGCACAGGTGGGATGACCTACACCACGATTCCCGTAGTCACTGTGCATGTTTGCATCTGGAACATGGGCAGAAAGAGGGCTGTAGGATACAGGGTGGTGACAGAATTTGCTTTCTGAACAGTTCAATGTGACTTTTTGACTTCTCACCATTTCCCAGGGAGAAGCCAGTTGAGAACTTTCCCCACATATATTTTCATGCCTGAAGCAAACTAGTTTACCTTCCTCACCTTAGGCAGCATCTCTGCTCTCTGCAGAAGAAAATGTTCTGAAAACTGAAAAGAGCCATTAGTTTATCTCCCTCTAAGAAATGCACAGTCTGAGAGACTGCATACTGTTTAACACGCTGTCTGTGGCAAGGATGGAATTCAGAAAATTCAACTTGTGCTGAAAACAAGGGCTGCAGACTGAATTCCACCTTGGTTCCAAGAGGTTCTGTGCTGTTCATGACAGAGCTTGACCTTCTCTGAACGAGTTTTAATTTTAATCAATTTCCTGGTGTGGTTCGGGAAACTCTGTCTCAACCCTTGCTTCCTTGGAGATGGCTCGCACCATGCTTTCCTTGAAAAACCAGAACACCCACTATTGAGACATCACGCTATGCTTCAAGGACATTAAATTTCTGAAGCGAAGTAAATTCATCAGCTTAACAATAGGAAGAGACCAATCTCAGCCAGAAACCTGAGGATGATCAGAAATAATCAGAGATGGTCAGAAATGTTCAGTACTTACGTATATTTTTCCTGTATATTCAGTATGTTCTTGAATATAAGTTTTTTGGACCATGAGCTCTTAGTTGAGCTATTTGGGGAAGACAAAGGAGGGAGAAGTTCTGAGAAGGTTGGAATTCTAAATGTATATTTTTCCAGCAATGAAATCTTGTTGCTATTTTTTTCCATTAAAATGTTGCACAGTCATTTTCTACATTTCATCATGCCTTTACCTTCTTTTTTTCCCCCTATTTTGCCCTGTAATGTAACAAGATGTAGTTCTTTGATGCTTTTATCGGTGTTTCATTGTCGTCTTCTATTTCCTGGGCATTATTTTTGATGGTAAAGGAGAAAAAAGGTGTGGAAAAAGAGATAGGCAAAGGTGAACTTTATTCTCATGTTCACAAGAGGCCAAAAGAATCCTAAAATGCAGTTGAATTTAATGATTTCTTAGGAAAGCTGAAATAGTTGAATAAAAAGCAGATTTCACATTGAAGTTTTCATTTTCTGACAAAATTCATTTTCCGGAGAAAACATAATGAATTCTCGCAGTTACCTACAGTGATGCTGTTGCTCTAAAACCCTGTGTTGATGGTTGCTATAGAAAACCTTTTGGTAAGCAGGTGTATGTATAGTAAGCTTTTAGACAAGTGCTCGCTTCATATTTTTTTCCATTTCCATTCCTAAATGATCCTGACTAAATAGACTTAGAAATGGCTGCATCCTAACCTCACTCTAATTAGGGTAAATTAGAAGTACTTCGTGAGTGCCCCTGAAAGTGTGCTGATCTGAAAGCAAAACAAAGTCTAGCTCCCATGATGTGTTTATTTTATGATTTTATTTCACTTTTTTTTTTTTTTCTTTGCAATTATTCATTTATGTTTGGCTTAAATATCTCCAACCTGAAGGTGACACAAAGCCTGGTTTTACTGTTTTCCTGTTAGAGTCCATCTAGTGCCCAAAGCCTAATTTGGCTCGCTGAGCACAAGATCCTTTCACACCCCTGCAGCAAAATCTTCTATCAAAGAGTCATGAGCCCTGAGAGGACTTTGAGAGAGTTTATTGCATTATTAATAAAACAGCTGATTAAAGGACACATTTCCCTCTGGCTTTTCCGAAACTGGTTTTGTTCATGACTTTGGTATTTTAATTCAGGCACATTCTGTAATTAAGACATTTTGATTCCGTTTCTATTAACAGGGATAAGAACTCAAGTCACCTGCAGTTCAACAGTGGAAAAAGGCCTGAGGACGTGAGCCTTAGAGTGCCGAGCATCCTGCAGTCAGCTATGTGATACTTTCCATGTGAAAGGAGTAAGGTTCTTTTAGCTACCCAGCATCTCTTTTGTTGTTAGAGAGAATAAGAACTGAGAAAGACAGAAGTAAGACATCTCAGGATGGAGTGCAGTCTGTGTCTCACCTCTTGAACAACTTACTAGTCATATAATCACAGAAGCACTAGGGTTGGAAAAGACCTCTAAGATCATCCAGTCCAACCATTGACCCTCTCCACCATGCCTACTGACCATGTCCCTCAGAGCCTCATCCCCACAGTTCCTGAACACCTCCAGGGACAGTGACCCCACCACCTCCCTGGCAGCCTGTGCCACTGTAGCACCGCTCTTTCTGAGAAGAAATGTTTCCTAATATCCAACCTGACACTCCCCTGAATGTAATGCAAGGGAAAGAAGTCGATCTCATGAGAGCTATACTTGCACAAGGATTGTACCAACCAATTGCAGACGTATCGCACTGCAGTATACTGAATTTTGACCAGATTCTGGCATATTAGACAAAGGGTTTAATTGGCAAAAAAAAAAAAAAAGGCTTTAATTATGATTAGCATATGCAGAACATGCTGGCAATCCACTTTCAATAAAATGGACATGAAGTCCTGAGTGAGCCGAGCTAACTGGTGGGAAGGATCAGCGACTTCCAGCTGCAGTGAGCTGAGCCCATGTGTGAATCAGCCCCAGCAGCACATCCCAGCAGAGCTGACGTTCACAAATGCACAGCATTTTGGTCAGCTTTAGCTGGAGCCTAATAACTGACATCTCTATTAGTACACTAAGTACAGCCAGAACATGGGCTCAGATGTTGGCCTGGGGTTTTTAGCAGAGTCTTTGACACAGTTCTGGCCAGATTAATTGATGTTCTTGCTGCTGTCCCAGATGTGGTCTGAGAGCCAGGGACCAAGCTGACATTTGGATATGGCCTTTCCTTTTGGGGTATTTGGTTGTTTATTCATAAATGAGGCCATGACAGTTCATCTCTAATGCATAGACCAGATCTTTGCCCCTTATAGAAATGCTCCAAAATATGATCACGTAGGGTCAGATAAATAAAATGGAGGAGGAAATATACATACACACACATATTCTGTATTAACCCAACACTGCACTAGAAGTATTTGCAAGATGTAGGGCCAGAAACATCTACTGAAATGTCTACATTTCTGTGCTCCTGAGTACCGACTACAGAGTCTTAACATGTCTTTTTGTAGTGACCGGGACACAGCATTCACTGTGCTGCAGCGTTTTGCTGACTCAAATTGCAGAAAATTGTTTTCTCTGCAGCAGAACTGCCTGAAGACCTGCTGACAACTGACTGCAGGAAATGTTGGTGGCTCAATTCCTGCAGCAAGGGATGGAAAACAAACATCTATGTTGTCAAATAGCTGCCTACAGGTACAGAAATAGGCCAGCCAAAAGGAAAACTTTGAATTATCTCCAACTGTGATTAGTGATGGTGGGGAAGGAAGGTGGAGGAAGGGTTATCACTAATCATGTACGGGAATGTAAGTCTGGTCAAATGCTACAAGAATGTGTTGATGCAGAAAGCAAGCTATTCAACCTAAAATGGGTGGGAGAGCTACTAGATATCAAGGACTCAGGGCAAAACTCAATGATACTTCTGTTTTAATTGATGCCTGGTCATGTCCTACTCATTCTGAAGACTGTAGTCTATCTGTGGTCTATATTCTTGAAGTAAAGATGATCTGTCAGATTTGTCCTCCCTCATATTTGTCACCTGCACTGCGGTACATCAGGGTAAGCCAACCTTTGCCTGCAGGAGGTGCTGCTGCTCATGGGCATGGTGGTGATGGGTTGACAGTTGGATTTGATGATCTCAGTGGTCTTTTCCAACCTTAATAATTCTGTGATTCTATGATTCATGTGCATCATGCCTTGTGGTTATGTTGTGGGGCTGTGGGCTAGTTTTCTTTCGATCCAGCTCACCGCTGGCTCAGAGCAGTGCTATTTTTCTCTCCCTACTGATCTATGCACTAAGCACTAAAAGAAGACTGTGTATCCACTCTTCTTCTGTACAGGTTTTAAACAGCTTCTTCACACGTAGCTCTATAATCTCCCAGCCTTTCATAATGGATAGGCACAAGTTATCTCTCAGGGTCATAATGGGAAGGCCATTGTATTCCATGTCTGATCTAATGGATGAAGCTGAAACTTGCTTTTGCACTGATGCCTAAAATAAATAAGTCAACCCATGGGGATCTAGAATCAAGTCCCCCTTTCCCTCCAACTCCTATGATTCCAACTAAATCCATTTCCAGAATTCTTGTATTTATGCCCGGTATTTTGAAGTTCTTCTAGAGGGATGTGTAAGACAGGGAAATAATATTGTATATAAGACCCAGTTATTCAGTATTATTATCTCCTAAGTATTGCTGCAAGCTGATGTAATGAGCATATGCTGTCTCAAAGCAAGCTCGGAGGAGAATAACATTGCAATGCAGAGACAGTTCTGGATAGAAAGCAAATACGTTCTTTCCTCGTCCCCCTTCCCAAGCCCCCGAATGCACGTAGTCAGCTCTTTCTTTTTCACCAAGGGGTTTTTTATTCCTTTGCAATATGGCAAGCTGTTCCTTCCTCCTTAAATTTAGTTTAATCAGCAGTTAGGGCACAGTGTGTGGCTTTTCATAATTCTGGGGATGCTTCTGCAAACGGTTCCTTAGCGCGGTGCGTTTGCTATTGCTGCGGACGATCATTTGCAAACATCTGTCGGAGCTGACATAGGTAAAGCTGAGCTTGCCCATGGATGGAAGGATGTCTTACAGGTCCCAGTTTGTATAATACGTTATCCATTTGCCTGCATTTCTCTCTTTTTTTCTCTCTCTCTTTTTTTTTTTGTACATCTTCAGCCCTGGATGTCATTATCTGCCCCAAATCATCTTTTTCTTTTGTTGCAGTGCCCTAATAATGAGCTTTTGTCGAGTACGACGACTGCATCTTATTCTTTCCCCTTTTTATCATAATATCATCTAGTTGGGATGTTCAGAGAAAAATGCAACAAGCAATGATAAATCACCTTGTCAAGTTACACGGTAATTCAAGCTGTTGCTGAAGTTAGAGATAAAATCCAGCAAGAGGCTTTGTGGGGAAGGAAGGTGGGGGCAGGAATCCAGCTCCACAGAGCCCGCATCTCTTTTCTGCTGGTAATGAATCTATGGGTGGGATGAAATGTGGGGGTTGTGTCAACCTTGGTGTTGTTCCTAATGAATCAAGAAGCTGTTCTGAAGACGTTCTCCGTCTCTCAGGAGCTGTTTCCATGTTGCAGAGTCAGATGTGCGTTTTGAATCACTGCCTCTTCAACCTGCACCTGCAGTGCAGTAAAATATATTAAGTTTAGTGCGGTGCATGTGTTCGGGTGTAAGGGCTGGGCAGACCTGGCTGTGAACTTTATAGAGCTCTTTGCAGCCCCAGGTTTTACAGCAACTGCAAGTAGAGATGTGGGAGGTTTGGCAGATGTCTCTGTGTTTCTTGTCGGGGACGTCAGAGGGGAATAAGAGCTTTCTCTTTTTCTCTTACAGAACGTAAGCAGGGACACAAACATCCCCAAGATCAGTTACCCTGTAAGTAACACAAGGCTCTGAGTTCCCTTTGTAGTTTCTTCATCCAAAAAAAAGGAGTTCTGGTGGAGCTGGAGCGCATAGCTCTGCATCTGCTCACAAATCCAAGGCAACTGCATCCTTTGAGAATGAAGGACTTAGCTTTCAGATGAAAGAAAAAGGGCACAAAGTCCAACGAGAAGGGTAGGACATGGTGTGTATTTTCCTTTCGATGGGTGCAGCCATCTTAAACTGCAGTCATTCTCTGAAGCACTGCTCCTGACGGCAGATGGGGAGGAAAGCTGCCTGGATACGGAGATGTGTATGTGGAAATGGAAAGCAGAACAGATCCCTGAGTACAGGTAAAAGCAATAGCTGCATTTTCACATAGCTTTGCTCCCATTCTTTTCCCCCTAGTGGGGTAATATTTCAACGAGTGGAATAAATAGCACCAGAAAAGACATCATCATCTGGAGGAATGAAGATAGTATTATTTCCAATATCCAGAATCTGTTGGTGTGTGGGAAGCGTAAAGTAAGCCCAATGTAAATTAGTGCATAAATACAGCCAGGTTCTGTTCTCGTGTGTACTGCTTGTGGGCACAGGATCTCCCTTGTCCACACTGGGCACTTGTTGGCTGTACAGACCAACTCAGGCCGAGAACCATTCCCAGCATGTAATGCACACATGGAAAACTGTCATTAGGGCCTCAGAGAGGTTAATAGGATGGATGCGAGCTGTGTCATAACATCTGGCCTCCGAGCCACTGTGCACTCTCCGGTGCTTTTTGTGAAATGTAGGAATGAGTGAGCACAAGGAGTGTGATTTCCCCTCAGAAGGGGGTTTCTTTTAACAATCCTTTGCAGCAAAAAAAAAAAAAAGATATATTATTGAATTACCTTTCCACGTTGTATTAGCAAGTGTAGTGTTTTGGCTGATGTTCGACTGGGTAATAGATGTACTTGGAGCAGTGAAATAGCAGGAGAAATGCTTGCTATGAAACCCAATTACAAATCCCAGCTTTGCACAGATGCTTGTATGGGGCCTCTGTTGTGTATTGCCAGATGCGAAAATATCCCTTTGTTCAACAGTTCAACACAGTTTGTTCAACAGACGGTGACAATTTCGGATCCACTTCGTTCAGCTGAGCTCGGGTATAAATTACTGGAATAGCCCGGGGTTTTCCCTGCCTGGGAGATAACCTCCTGGATCAGTGCTGTGTAGGCAGGCAGAGGGCAGCTCCATGTCTGTGCATCCCTTGGAAGAGAGCTGCAGGCAACGCAGCCCTCTTGCTTCAAAAACCTCCAGCCGGACCTTGCTGTTGGGAATGGGCAAGCTTCAGGACATGCTGCAGGACTCAGCTGCTTGCGTGGGGCCTGGGGGAGGCGAATGTCATTGATCAGCATTATTTGGAGGAAGAGAGAGGGGATTTTTTCTGCTTTTTTTTTTTTTTTTTTTTTCTTTCCTGGTGAGAGATAAGAAATCACATCTGCGTACTGCGGTTTCGTCTGGCTGAGATTTTAGGTCGTTGCAGAAAATACTTGTGGTCTGTTTTGCACCCTTGTGCATGCCCTCGTAGCCGTCCTTTGTGCTCGTGCTCTGCCCTGTTGTGCCCGGTTCTGTTTGTGAGCTCCTCGGGGCAGAGACCCATCACTCCTCATTATCCTGACAAGAGCCGCGCGTACCCTTGGTGCTATATATATCATCATCTTGCATATAAAAACAGGGTTGTCATGGTGATGCGAAACTCCCTGAAAGCTTGCTGTAATGCAGTTGATCTTATGCACATATCTACGCTTACTTAAAGTCAACCGTAGGACAGGTCACCTTATGTGCGATGGCACACAGCCCACCCCTTCAGGAGCCAAAAATCTGCATCAGCCACGCAGCTGCCTTTGTAGGGAAGTCATATGTGGAGCATCTAACCACTTTTGACTTCACCTGGCTGCCAGGTGCTGACAGCTATTCCTACAACCGTGCAAACAGCCTTCCTCCTGTATAATTTGCCAGATGTAAGTCGCAGCTCTTTGTCGAGGTTCAGGGCTCACGCGGCGGAGGCGTTCGGGCGTCATTCTTAATGACGCCTCAAAGTTCAGCACGAGGGTGGGGAGCTGCTGCTTTCTCCATGTGGTGTATTCCTTAAATATCCAATGAGGAGAATGCCAGAGGAGGGGGGAAGAAAATAAATTAATTAATTTTGCCAGCCCTGTAGAGGTGCTCTATAGGGAGCAGCTCAGCTCATGTGGATATCAGTGGGAATGGGATCACGCCTTGAGAAGTCACAAGGGAACAAAACGGAGATAGAAGTTAAGTATCAATATTTAATTTTCCAAGACTAAGTTACATGACCTCCCTGTAGAGAGCCCTTTCTGTACCCATCAAGTGTAAAGTATACAGTTCTTTCCTGTATGGAAACTCAGTCAGAGGATAAAGACAAGATGTTCCCAGTACTACACAGTGAAAACTTGTACCATCACAGAATGAAATTCTGACCTCATCCTAAAAGCACCTGTACTGTAGTCTAGTTCTTTTTATGGAGCCATTGCACCTAATGCATGCTGAACTCCCCAAACACTGCAAAGAAGTCAGGGTTACAATTCTTTATCTGGTTTGTTTTACTGCTCTGTTAATGGAGGGTTTTCTTTTTCAAAGTCATTTCATTTAAACCATGTGTGCAGCACCAATTAGCTTCTCAAATGGTAATTGGGTGATAGTGGATAATAGTTAATCTGGAGCACTTGCTTCAGATGAAAGTAGTACCGTGCTCCTGTTCGGAGGGATTTAGCAGCACCGCGAAGAATTACCTATAACACTCTGACCCTCCTGTTTACTGCCTTCCCACGGGGCTACTGAGCCTCTATTGCTCTTCCCTTACCCAGCCTGTAGATGGATCACCCTTCTGTCTCCTGGCTAAAGGCCGAGAAGCACTCCATCCATCTCACACCTATGGAGTTTTCCTTGATGTGCTGATCCGCCAGTGGTTCCTTTAGCCTGCAGCCGGTGCTCCTTACTGCCAAACACATCATTGTGGAACATCTCATTATTTATCTTGGTCTGTTTTGGCCACGTGAAGGATCCGTTTCAATGGGTGGCACGTGGTACACTGGGGGTTGTGCATTTTGGAGGGTTGCAGAGGCATGTTGGGTGGCTTTTATTTATGGCTCCTTCCAGTGTTACGGTTCCAGTCTTGTGGCTGGGCATGGTGTGGTGCTCATGTCAGATGGGGGTTGGCTTCTTTCTCTGGTGACCTGAAGCAGCACTGACGCACGAGGAATTAAAGAAGCAGGTTTTATCCCTCTTTTAATGACACAAGAGAGTTAGCAGTGCTTGTCTTCATTATCTTCCTTCTAAAAAGAGTTATACTGAAAGGAAAAAAAAAGAAAGCAAGGCCTCCAGGATCAGGCCAATTTGTGGTAAGGGAATCCTTAGCTTCAGAAATAGCCCCATAACTCTGACAATAACACCAGTGTTTCGGGAACAAGAACATAAGGTATCCAGGAGAGCTCAGGTGGGCAGACACATTGTGGATCCTTTTGTTTTTTCTGTGTGTGTCAGAGGTTCAGCTGTTAGCCACCGTAGGGGCAAGGTGCTGAGCTCTGGGCTGGCGAGCTCTGCTTTTCTTCTGTGAGGCTGCTGAGGACATGGAAGGGATTAAATAAATGAGGAAAAAAACCCATCAAAATAGGAAGTTCTTGTTCACTTCTCTTCCTTTTTCTAATTTGAAAGAATTTCCTCCTGATGTACCTAGCTCCCTTTGCTCTTGAAGGATTAGCTATGGGGAAAGTGTGATATAAGGACTCAGATCTGTTCTACTCTATTCCTTCTCCATTCTTTTGATTGTGCTTTACGTTTCTTATTTTTTGGTCGCCAGCACATCTTCCTCTCCCTTCATCTTCCTCGCCTTTGTGCTATGCTTGTTGCTTGCTAACACTTGTTACTATATATATACAATATTTCTAAACTGAAAAGCTTTCATGCAGTACCTTTATTTCTTGACAAGCTAAGTGCTTTTGCTGTTACTTAGTATTGAGTCTGACAGACACATGCCTCTGGCTTATTAATCTCGTAGAGTGAGGTTCATTATGAGTATGTGCTCTTAGCAAACAGGAAAGTGCTTACTTATAATTGCTGTTCTCTAAAGGTTGCCTTGTCTGTGGATTCAGATTCATCATCATCTTTGTTCTAAAAAGTGAAAATCTGTTCCTACTAATAGGGCTGGCCCTTATTAGTCTGAGCAGCAGCCAGCGGTGGCTTTAGGGGAAGATCTGCAGTGCTTTTTTCAAGAACTCCTAGGAACTGTCTGTGCGATGGTGTTAGCCAGGGGCACCTCTGCTTTCACAGCACAGAGTCAAAGGCTGGATCCTCTGCCCTGCCCATCCTACAGACATATACACAAGCACAAACAAGTATTCATGCAGTGTATGACCTGTTGCCACAAGCTCCTCCGAAAGCAGGCACCCTTGCCATAGGAGAAAATAGCACTGTTATCTTGCTCAACTGCAACACCATGGGTGCTTCCAGCCTAGCTTCTTGCTGCAAGTGATTCTGCTGGGCGCGTGTCACCAACAACACTGTATTTGGGTGTCATTCGTAGAATGTCATCTGTAGGATGACAAGTAGGGTGGTCTCCAATGGACTTGCTATTCAGGCTGATCTACTCTGCTAAGTAATAGTTAGGGAATGGGAAGGCTTTTTCACTGGGTTTGCATGTTCAGTTTTATAGTGCCTCCACAGGGCATGGGAGAAGATGGATCAAGTTAGTAGTTTGTGGGACACTCTGTTTATCAGAGGGTATCTCTATCAGGGAGAGACACCCAATCCTGCCTGGAAAGGACTCCTTGCTGTTAGGTGATGAGTCTAACTGGGTTGGTTGGTGGTCTCTTAGCTGATAAGTCAGCCCCAAAGATCAGCGTCCTGCCAGCTACAAGCAAAGGCCAACTGAAGAATCTGTGCACTTTCATCTTTTCTGGAGGCAGCTTTCAAAGTTACGAGCATCCACGCTGTGCAATTTACCAGACCCATAATCTGTGATCTCCTTCATGAGCAGCCAGGAATGACTGAGGGTTTCTTGGAGTATTCCATAACCAACCCAATTTGCCACTCTAGGATAGCCTGGATGCTGAAGGTGGGCTCCAGACAACAGCATGGTCCTGGTGAATTCTCTGAGGAATGCTCTTGGGTCTGAGACCCCTTGTCCCCAGAATACCAGTTGAGGAAGATCCTACTGCACTCTTAAAGGAAAACAAAATTGTCTTAGTTTGCATGGTTGGGGAATGTTGTCTTGTAGATGTTTCCGAGGGTGTTACCATGGGACAATTTAGATGCAGTGTGAGTATGCTTGGAGGCCTGTCTTCAGTCACATTAGTTTTCCTAGAAGAAAAAGGTCAGACCAGAGGAAGAAAGAAGTTATTTTGCCTCAAGCTGGGAGCCAAACAGCACAGCAGCCAAAAAGAAGCTGCAGAGCAGTCACTGACATATCGCCAGGATGAGAGTTAAGAGTCCAGTAACTTAAGAGAACTCTCTTTGCTGTCTTGTCCTACCACTGTAACAGTGGAAGAGCAGGTGAAGTCACAGCTGGTTCTGAGATAACTGAATGCTGGTGTTTTGAGGGAAACCTGAAAATGACTCTTCATAGAGTCATAGACTATCGTGAGTTGGAAGGAACCCACAAGTTTTGGGTCCAGCCCCAGTCCCCATGCATGGCAACTCAAACCCTATGTCTGAGAGCAGTGTCCAAACGCTCCTTGAGCTCCAGCACCACCTGATTTTTTTAGACCAGGCAGTAACAGATTGCAGCATGGGGCGTGCTACTTCTATCTCCAGATGAACAACAGCAAAATGAAGCTGTGTTTTAGCATTTTGAGGTGTACGTTTTAACTCTGGGAAGCCAAGGAAGTCAAAAGCAGAATTTAAAATCGAATCCCTCAATCTGTCCTCTCATCATTCTAAATTGCTGTGGTCTTTCACAGCGTGGTCTTGGGCTGTTCTGGAATGTATAAACGTACAAAAGGTTGCAGAAAAACAATATTTAAGAAACAGTATGCAGTGATCTGATAAAAGATGACAACATAATTAATATCCTCGAGGAGGCAGAGTTAAAGCTCTATGAGCCTTGCATTTCTCATTTCCTGACTTTTGAGTGCTTAACTGTGCATATTTAATGTTATATTAAAATAAAGGAGAGGTGCATGCTGTAAGCAAATAGTCCCTTTCATGCTACTTGAGGATATTGAATTATTTCACGGAAGATGCATTGTTTTGATGATATCTGAACAACATGAAGTGACATCAGCTATGATCCACATTTATAATTCTAATTTGTAATATCGTATTAGTAAATTGGGTCATGTATTATTCTATCCAGCACTGGAGTACGTGCTGCATTTTTGGCAGACACGAGCTAAATGGGAAATTGTGAGAGTCGTTCTGATTGGAAACAAAAAGAGGCCAAGGCTGTTTTGCTGCTCTGCAACATGTTGTTACATAGAGCAACTGGTTAGGGCTGGGGAGGAAAACATGGTCTGGGGAAGCGACCTAGAATGTGTTAGTAAATTTGCTTCCGGGGATGTTGGAGCTCAGTTAATGTAAGACTTATCTGAAGTGAAGTAAAGCTGCTTAGAAACAGATTTCCAAACATAAGGCAAGGTGGTGACTTTCTGAGCAGTGGTGGGGATGGGGCTCAGCGGGGATTATTCCCAGAAATGTCACTGAGGCGCGCTGCAAATGTTTCTTAACTCCTGAAAAGAAAAAAAAGTGAATTCACAGCAAAGTATCCTAGGTGGAATGTCACCCGCTTGCTCTTTCACCTTCTGTGCTGGCTGTGCTGCCGGCTCCCGGCTCAGCACCTCCGGTGTAAAAGTCACAAGTCTGCAGAGCCGAGCAGATGGGAGAGCCGCGTTGAATAATACAGCCCCAAAGCAATGTGCGGCACTTGGCTCAGGTGGAGCACCGAGGTGTTGCTGCAAATAACGGCATGACTGCCGCTCTCGGTGTCCCTTACCTCGTGTTTGCTGGCAGGCTTGGAAGGCTGCATTTGGGGGTGTGAGCCATTTCAGTGCTATATGGGCGCCTTTCTGCTTCACTTGGGAGGGCTGGTGGAGACCATGGGCAACGGTGGGAGCTCTTTTCCTTTTTGAATAGGGAAAACGTGCACCCATCCTCATGCTCTCAGAGAACTGTGTTGTCTTCCTTGCCCCTAGGCCTTTGTGTACCAAGCACACATGAAGCAATCAGAGTGCTGACCCTTCATTACCAAACTGTGCTGACCAAGGCACTGGAGCACCTCTGCTCACAGCAAAATATGTGTGAGAGTTGATTTCTGGGGAACTTCACCAGATGTGAGGCTACTGCATAGTTTGCATTGGAATGTGCACAAAATCACACATCTAGATAAAATATATCTACATCTTTCTCCCAACACCGCTCCCTGTAATAAATTTTCTTATCCGATCAATAAGATGTCTGAGTAGGTGTGGAGAATGATCACAAATGGGTTTTACTAGATATTTAATGCATTTTCTTGGTCCCTGGCTTTTCACACCTTCGCAAGCCTGTGATAAAGCTGTTCATATATGCACATCTAAACCAAGGAGGAATCAGATCAGAATCAGGTCTGTTCTGTGGGCAGGGAATTGCAAAAGGCTTTCTACCATCAAGTGTCCAATTTCCATTCACCCAATCTGTTGTTCTGGAAGGCTGAAAAAAGTACAGACTGTAAAAACACATGACCAGATGTATCAGGTCTGACCAAAAGTCCTCCCAGCCCATTGCTGGGTCAGTATCTTTTGCTGTGGTCAAAGAGAGCCAGGCAGTAGACAAGTGTGGAGATCATAGAATCATTCAGGTTGGGAAAGACCTCTAAGTTCATCTGGTCCAACTGTTCACCTACCACCAATGCTGCCCACTAAACCACATTCCTAAGTACTTCATCTACCTTTTCCTTAAACACTTCCAGGGATAAGGTGATAAGGCGTCCGAAGCAGATGAGGTCATCAGGTTAGGAAGGGAGATAGGGTGCCCCAGCTGCCAATCCTTCCTTTCCCATAGGTGTTAGGAGGCAAGGGTCGTGCTGCAGGTGCTGTAAGGTTGCGCTGCTTGGATTGGCCCAGCACTTCTCAGGCACACTGGGACAGGCTCTGAGGACCCACCTGGTTGACCAGAACAGGCTGGAGAACTCTCAATTAGGCCAGGTTCCTGGGAGCCCTGTGCTCAAGTTCCCACTAGCAAATCCCAGCCACTGAGGGATTTGGCTTGTTATCTTTCTGCCTGTTCTGGGGTATCTGGGCTTTGAGGCTTCTAGTGAAGATTGGGAGCTTCCATGATCTGAGGGCCCGGAGCCTGGTGCCCCTCCTCAGCAGAGTTTCCAAGGCCTCACTGTGGCTGACGGTTTGGGATGGGGTAAAATTTATGTGACATATGGAAGCTTGGGCAGGCTGGGGAAGGAATATTTGCCCTGAATCCTGGTGCGATGTGGCTGGGGCCAGAAAAAGGCAGGATTTAGGTTTACTTTGCTACCACAAACCATTAATGGTTGGTTGAGAAGCTAGGGTATTATCAACTTAAAATAACTTGCAGTGAGAACAAAGTAAAATACTCCACTGTTAGCGACTTCCTTCCATTAAAATACAATAAGAACAAATGAATAATTTCTCTTATAAAGCAACAGTGAATTTCTGGGCACAGGTAGTATCTTGGATATTGTCTTCTGCTATATTTGTACTCCCGATAAAGACAGGAGCTGCAGCAGCTGTGAATTCTGATTGCCAGGTATCGAAATAATAAGGCCAAAAAGCTGTCGTGTGATGTAAACTTTGGAGAAGAATTTTCTGTGAATGTGAGACGTCAGGGCTCTGAGTCAGGACTCGTCAGTACTATCTCTAACTCTGCCAGCAGACTGCTATGTAGGACACCACGGCTTGTTTTCCCTTCATGCCTCGTTCGCACCAAAATAACTCAGCTGACATCAAAGGCCTTACGTCTGTGTTGCAGTGCAGAAAGGAGGAGGAGGAGGAGGAACAGAAGCTTCAGGTGCAGTTGCATGTTGCAGCAAACTGCAGAGCTGCCTGCTATAGGAAGAGGTGATTCTGACTTCTGCTCCCTTCTGTGGTGCGTTTCCCCCCCTTCTTTTTCACCAGCCCTCATGTGAGGTTGTGTTGAGCCACTTGAAAGACCTAAACTGGCAGAAAATGTTGTAGTGTGTTGTGGGTTAGTTTTCCACTGGTAGAATTCCCCTGCCATACTGACTGCAAGGTGAGGGAAGCAGAAGCAGCAGCCTAAGGGAAAGGGCAGGAGTGCATGGCCAGGAGTGATGGACTGTCCATTGCAGCAGCATCACCTCGTTTGTTCAGCTGATGTTAGCACCTCAGCTTGTTTTAGACACTTGTATTTTTTTTGAGCAATTTTGTTTCATATGATACTTCACTGGTTTTCATGGATCTTGAAGCTATAAGTAGTGCTTTTCTTTGCTAAGATACCGTAGTGAACAGAAACAATCTTTCTTTGTGTACACACAAGGGAATAGTTTACCAAAAGGGAAGAATTTGTTATCTCATTTGATCCACGTTACTGATAGGGTACACTAACTCTACTCAAATGACCCGATGATATTTGCTATCGACTAAAACCACACAGGCAAATAATCAAAAACCAGCTGAATGTGACCCACTTCTATCTGCGCTTTGAGTCTGGAAGAAAGCGATCACATTAACTTCAGTACAGGAGCGTGAATGAGATGAAACCAGAAGCATGAGTAGATTTTGAAAATTCAACCCAGTTAATAGGGCCAATACCAAAGTCCTCGCTTAGATCTTGACAAGCTTTTGCTGTATAAAATGGTCTCTGTGCCAAACATGAGTCTTATCCAGAATTTTCTAATTGAAGCCAATGGAAGTTTGCCTGAAAACCATTAAATTCATTATTTGGCACACTAATTCCAGTGACAGCTTTGAATGGGTGAGATCTAAGTCCGAATTCAAGACTTGGCCCTTAATTCTTTGTTTGTGAGGATATATCCTATCCAGCACTGTAAACATCAATCCTTCCTTGTAAATGAAAAATGCCTTTTTTTTTTTCTTTACAATGTAAATTCTGAAACATCTGCATTCTCAGAGCTCATGCATTGATACTGTGGTGCTTCATAGGGTGTATGTTCAAGGAATTGTTGGTATGTTGAAGAGCTGGTGTATGCTCTGTATGCATATCAGCTTGCTGATACCCTTTCACTAGTGGCTAAATAAGAAAGTCTGAGACTGCCACATAAAACTGGCTGGTATCACAAGGAATACAGCAGAGCGACCCTGAAGTAATTACAGGTGAGTGGACCAATGCACTCTTAGAAATGTAGTTTCATTAAGACGTTTTCCATCACATCTGCTCTTATAAATCTGGATGTTTCATTGATGCAGAGCTAAATCAAGTACCTGCCATCACTAGGTTATCTTCTTCCACCCCCAGCTGCACATATTGCAGTTTTCTTTTTGAACAGAAGCAGAAAAATGCCGTAGGTGACATAGCTTAGCAGCATTAACACGTTAAATAGCTCTCTGTACTGCTGCAGATGGGTAAAAAAAGAGAGTCCTGTATGCATGTGAAAGCTACAGAAAAACTCGTTTTACTTTCAGAAATGAGCACAGCGTTTTTCATGCACACAGTTTAAAAAGAACAGAAATCTGAATCTGGAAAGTGTTCCCTAGGTCATCTAATCCAATCCCTCGCTATTCTGGACATCCATTTCATTGTATGGATGAAATCCGTAAATGAATCGAGTCCCATTTAACACTGTGAGTTTTTTCTCTCTGCTAGTTCCACTGGGAGGCTGTTTCCTCATTTATCTGAGAGTTAAGGAATTTATATATTCTTATACCTACATCCTACGTTTCTTCATGGTCACTTAGCCTCATCTATGATTCAAATTCTCTCACAAACTCTATCCACATCTGCTGGTTTCTTGTTGGCCTTGGACAGTATGCAAAAATACTTTAGAGGACAAGGGTAAGTTGGGATGGTAATTCTTTGTTGCTAAATAGTACAGTTTTTTTTCAGAAGAAAGCTGTCAGCCTTCATTCTTTTCATGTTTACATTTGAAATCTTCCATTTTAATCCATTTCCAAGTGCTCCATTTTTCACCATCAGTTGTTTTTATTTTTTTTCTGCAATATTCCAATTCTCTTTGTGTTGATCTCAGATCACTTAGCACTTACAAAGGGCTGGAACTTGCAGGGAAAAGGTGAGGTACTGGGGACTAGAATAAGGCAGATTTGGTGCCTGTTTTCATACCAAATGGGAAAGGAGAACCTGGCTCCATAGAGATCAGACAGTCCATGTTAGTTCCTAGAAATATATTGGATCAAATCATCACAACCTTTACAAGAATGCCAGAGTTAACAAGGAGCTGAGTAACAGTGAACATGGAGTTGTCAAGAACAAATGACATCAGACTGATCTGATTTCCTTCTGTGACAGAACAAAAAGCCTTATGGACAGAAGAGAAGCAGTCAGTGTCATATGTCTTTGTGCAAGAAAGCTTTTGACACTGTCCCTCATGACATTCTTGTAAGCAAGTCAAGGCAACAAGATCTACATGAAATGACTATAAAATCTGTATGAAATTCGCTTGAAAGCTGTAGTCAGAGAACAATAGTTTTGACATTTATTCTGTGTCAAAACACAAAGATGCACTGAATGGAATTACACAGGGCACTGGTTTAGGCAAGCATAGTTAGCTATATGAATCTGGAGCAGAAAACAGAAGGCTAAGATGCTATTTTGTAGGAACAGATTTAGGATGAGTGTGGTAAATGGGACCCACCAATGACCTGTTTGGAAAAAAATGTGCAAATACATCCTGGGATGTATATTTACAAGATTAGCCTGCAGGCTGTATTCAATAATCCTGCTTTATTCAGCTCTCACAAAGCCGTAGCTGGTTTGCCATACATGGTTCTGGGTGATGCCCATCAACAAAAACGTAGATCAGCTGGCAGGGATGTAGAGCAGAGCAATAAAGATGATCAGAGGCTGGAAAAGATTGGGCAAATGTGCATCAAAAAAACTGGAAATGTGTCTGCTGCTGTTGTGGGACAGTGGGATGACCTGGAAAGTCCATGCAAACAGTGTGATGCTATGGTAGCTCTCGCCTTTGTTGACGTAAACGTGTTTCATCAACTCATTTCTACTGTTCTGCATCGAAGTAATGAATGAGAATGTGAAACAGGGTTAGTCCTAAGGATGTTCCTTGAAGAACTCTAGTTCTAATCTTCCCCCACTACAATTTTGCTCCAATTTAGGATGCTTTTCTGCCATCTTTCCTTTAGCCAGAGTCCTTTTGCTAATTAGCATCTTGGCTTTCATCATTAATATTTTCTCATCAAACACAAAATCAAACGCTTCTGTATTTTTAGAATTGAAAGTCACCATGGAGATGGTCACTTAAGATTTTTCAGAAAATTCAGAAGGGCTATTAACTCTGTCCCTTCTAGGGGAACCCCCATGGATGCTAGTATTGCTTAAAGTGATGTCTCGTGCCAATCTGTCAGATGTAGGTGTTATGTCTGCTTGTGTTCTGCCATAGCAATTATGTTAGTCACTTGTAATATAGTAGGGATTTTATATTTGCTGTGGCTTTTGCTCTTTAGATGGGCTATAATGAATGCAGGACGTAGCTAACACATGTAACATGAAGAATTTCTTTGAAAAAAAATCAGAAGTAGAATGTTAATTCCAACATCTCTCCTTTCTGAATGCTAAGGAGGCAAACCTATATAATTCATTCATTCTATGTTTTGTGAGATTTCTTTAACAGAATTGGAATCTTCTGTGGGAACTTGATTATCTTGTTGCTGGAAGTCAGTCCAAAATCTAAAGGAGACTTCTTTCTATTTCTTGTCCTTTCCTATTTCACTGCACTGGAAGTAGAGAAGCAGTTAAATCTCTTCCTTTCCGTCTTGCACACGCACACACGTGCACAAGAACAACCACCACTTTGCTCTATGTGTCTGCTTGGCAACTTGTGAGAGTTTTGCTGGCACTTGGGAGAGACCTAAAGGAGTCAAGTGCAGCATTAATGTAGGTTCCCAGTGGCTTAGAGGGAAGCTCATTACTGGCCTGGCTTGTGAGCCTTGTTCATTTACAGTAACACTTTAAATATTTAATCGATCTCTTGTTCTTTCCTGTCATGGACCATTTTCCCTCAATTGATTCCTTTTTGGGGGGCAGAGGTGGTTGGAATGCATTTATGCTAGCGGAATTCTATCAATTACGCTCATTAAGAGGCCAGACACAATAGGCCAACGTGGAATTAGTCTAAGCCTCGTATTGTATTTTTTGCCCCAGGTTCTCAAAGCACTTCAGAAGCACTAACTAGATAAAGGTGAAGAGCAAAGCTCTGCGGAAAGTTAAAACGCCTCTGTAAGTTCCCAGGAGCTGCTGCTTTGGAGACGTCACTGCAGAGGTAACAGGATTATCCCCTCTGTAGTGTTCAGCTAACTCAGCCTCAGCCTTTCTGGGTTTCCTGTTATGATGAGGGATGGGATGAATTCTACCTAGAGGGAAGGAAAAGTTGTGGTGAGAAATGCCGCTTTTTCAAGCTGAAAGGTGTGTGGTCTTCTCACTTTCATCTCCTGGGACTCCTCAGTAGGTCAGGCAATGCTGAGGCACGGCTGGGGCTGTGCAGAGATCTTGGAGTGCAGCGTGGCTTTGTTCTCAGTGAGCATGTTGTTGCCCTATAAAGAAAGAATGGAGGGGAGTTTGCCTTTCACCTACTGAGGATCAGAGAAGATAATAAGAAACCTTTGGTAGTTGAGTGGACAGGCAGATGTGGGTTTCAGTAAATGTACTTTAAGATAGCAGAATGAAATGGATGTTCAGAGCTGTTGCTGGGCCTGGCAAGTTCTTTGCCATTCTTGATGAATGTGGAATTCACCTTTAAAGTATGTTGTTCTCAAATGGAATGAAATTCCCTGCACAATTCCTCAGTTGCTATTGATTTTAATTTTACTGGTCTGCCAAGAAGTGCGTGGATACTTCAAGTATTCCCCTGTCATCTGGTTTTGTGCTGCCAATCTTAAATCTAAATGTCCTCAGTTATCTGAAAAAAGAAAGAAATATCAAACCAACCCAAACCTGTCCTGTTCCCTAGTAACTTAGTGTGAAGTGCTATCCTACAAGTGTTTTTCTTCATATCACAATGATATAGTACATAAGAAATAGAAAGACAAGTTCATGCTTTGTGGGAACAGTGTGTTTTCATGTATAGGAGTATTTGCTTTTCAACACAATACTTGGTAATACTATTCATTATTACGCAGCCTTTGAACTCCGAAGCTAGTATCACCTAACTACAAGGACCAGTATCTGTGTGGCCCTATTTGTGTTATTACTATTTAAGTAAGCATTTAAGTAGCAGGCCCTGAATGCAGTTAAATTGCAAAGACAAATGCTGCTATTGTCATTATTGACGGTACACGTCCTTGATACAAGTGCTGTATCTCAAGGAGTATTCATGCAGTCATCCTCTGCTGACTTTCTTGGCACCATTCATTCCAGTTTTGTTTGGTAAGTGGTGGAGTCTTTGAATGAAGATGCAACATTTCAATTACTCATCTCTTTTCTTTCTTGGAAATTGTCAAGGGATAAGAGCTGTGATTGTAATTGAAAATATCACTCCAAAGCCTCAAAATGATTACAATTGAAATTAAAATCGTATTATTTTACTACTATTGGGCTTCACCTTGAAAATTCATGCCCGCCTTCCAAAGAATGGTGTATCAATGGCTATGAATAATCTTTGAGAATTTTGGCAGACGTAGAATCATAGGATCGTAGAGGCCTTAGAGTTGGAAGGGACCTTTTAAAAGTCATCCAACTCCAGTGCAGTGAACAGGGACACCCACAGCTCCATCAGGTGCTCAGAGCCCCGTCCAGCCTGGCCTTGAAAGTCTCCAGGGACTGGGCATCCCCCACATCTCTGGGCAACCTGTGCCAGTGCCTCACCACCCTCACTGTAAAAGAATTTTTCCTTACATCCAAGACTGGGACCACTCATTTTCCTATATGGCCACAGAAAGAAAGATCCTGGGAATTCTAAGTCTTTTAACTGCAGATTTGATTTGCTTTGGCCTGTAATGACTGTCAGAAATTTTGGTACCAACACAGGAGTGTGGAAACAGTGGGTTCTTCTGCAGTCGCTGGAGAAGTGTAAGCACCTGTGGATTGCCAGGCAAACTTCAGGAATACCAAACTCTTCTCTCAGGGTGAATTTCTCTTGATTTGAACTGTGGAGGGACCATGCTGCTAAATTCTGGTTATGTGGGAGGTTCTCAGCACGTAGCTGTTGCTACGGCTCTCACAGAGATTTCAGATGGAGCCGTCCCCCCACCAGTCACCCTGTACTGACAGCTCAGAGAGACACAGAAAAAAATATTTTTACATAAGCAGAAGCTGACTGCTAAACCAGTGAAGGGGTGAAAGAGAAGTTCCTTCCAACCTCAGTCTTGCAGGTGAAGCTAGATGTTCCCCCTTTTAGGGATGTCTGACAGTTCCTCTCAGAAGTCTTTTCCTCACTTGATTGATACTTCAGCAGGCATCAAATGGGGGGGGGGGGGTGAATTATTTCATGCCACTTTTCTGCCTCCTCAAAGTGATATTTATAAAGATCCAGCCAGAATTGCTCAGAGAAGGAAGCTGGAGAAAAACATGTCGTTATCAGCACTGAAATATTTCTCCTGGCCTGTCTGCGAGCAGCTCTGGTATCTCCCCACAGTGGAGCGGGGATCTGAAGCTCAGTGAGTTTCATTCCTTCTGCTTTTTGATCACCCTGTGGAAGTGTCTTTTGCCTTTCTTAATTTACAAATGTTTTTGTTTTGTTTTGTTTTGTTTTTAATCCCACACATTCGCATTTAGCAGCTGAAGCCTTTCCACCCCTACCTCATCAACAAGAATCATAGAATTGAATTGGACGGGACACTTACATGTCATCTGATCCCACTCCCTGCAATGAGCAGGGACACCCACAGCTCCATCAGTGCTCAGAGCCCTCTCCATCCTGACCTTGGGTGTCTGCAGGGACGGGGCACCACTGCCTCTCTGGGCAAGCTGTGCCAGTGCTTCATAACCCTTATCGTAAAAAACTTATTTCTTATATCCAGCCTAAATCTCTCCTCTTTTAGCTTGAAACCATTTCCCCTTGTCCTGTCTGGACCCAGTGGCCTCGGCTGCTCCTCACACCCCTCGCCCTCCAGACCCCATAAACCTGGCAGTAGTGACTGCATCCATAGGGAGGGCTGTAAACTCCGAGCAGGGGACTAGGTTGGAGGAGGCCCATTTACTTGGAGAGATCTAATGGGGTCCTGCACCTCCTCATTTCCCTCGTGAACAAAGCTTTAAAAATAAGAGCCGTGTTAAGCTCAGCAAAACGAAGTGCTTGTTGCTGGACTGGAATACAGCAAACCCAGCGAGCATCCACTTTCTCAGCACTAGGTATTGGAAAGGAACAAGACACGCACGCTTTCAGAGCAGAAAAAGAAAGGAAATCAAGCTGCTTTCATGTAGTCTTTGTAATTATTTTTCTCCTGTTGTTCAGAATTCAAGTTAAAAAAAAAAAAAAAAAAAAGAGGACTCTAACATTTACTGGCAGTAATCATTTCACCATCTGCTCCGGCGTGCTGCTTCCAGAACACACGTCCTCAGCTGCTGAGCACTCCGCTCTCTGCTCCCTTCCTTTCGGAGGCAGGGATGCCAGCAGTTCCTAAACTGTAACAGCATGAACAAAGCTTTTTTTTTTTTTTTTAATTATTTTATTTTTTCTGCTTTTTTTTTTTTCTCTTTTTTTTTTTCCCAGTGGCTGGAATTTTATTCAAGAGGCAGTTAGGACTTTCCGCCGGATTGTTTCAAAGATGGAGTAGTTCCCCCTCCCTTCATCTGAGGGCATGTCAGTGGTAAAAATGTGGAACACGTGAATGTTTTAATATTTAGGGGTGTCCCAAGAGAGTTTGTGGTATGGTGGAACTCCACGTGTTTCTGGGCTGCTCTCAAGGGTGAGTTTGGGGGGAAAAATGGAGAAAGATTTCCTAGCCAGGAGCTCTCAACATTGGTCATTGACATCACAGGATCATAGAATGGCTTAGGTTGGAAGGGACCTCAAGGATCATCAAGCTCCAACCGCCCTGCCATAGGCAGGACCATCAACTTCCAGATCTAATACTAGACCAGGCTGCCCAGGGCTCCATCCAACCTGGCCTTGAACACCTCCAGGGACAGGGCATCCACAGCCTCTCTGGGCAGCCTGTTCAGCACCTCACCACTCTCTTGGTAAAGAACTTCCCCCTGATGTCCAACCTAAATCTTCCCTCCTTGGGCAACCCTTCCTTCCATTGTGTCAGCTGCACCACTCAGCTTGGTGTCATCAGCAAACTTGCTGAAGGTGCACTGAATTCCATCATTGATGTCACTGATAAAGATGTTAAAGAGCACCGGTCCCAAGACTGACCCCTGGGGGACACCGCTTGTTACTTGCCTCCACCTGGACAAAGAACATCTTTGATTTCTGCTCCCATAAGCCCTAATGCTGAGCTCAGCACCACTCCTTCTGATGCTTTCTCTCTGTCATCTTCACGGTACAGCACATCATATAAAGCAGGAGGAGGTGCACCTGGCTGGCAGACAGGCTTTGCTGCCTCCAAGCTCCCTTCAGCTGATGCTGAGCAGAAGCACTTAAGTAAATATATGGGTAATTTAGAGGGCAGAGGGTAACATTAATTAGCTCATCCTGTCCTTGACTGTTTCTGTGTCACCGACTCCCTAATCTATGGCTCTTGCCTTTTCTGTTGTTCTTTCTCATGGCAATAATAACCCGCGATCTCAGTTTGTACATTTAAATTCAAAATGAAAAATCATCCATCAGTGAAAGCCCCTATTCAGTTTTCCCACTGTATAGCCAGTGCTTTACAAAGAAATGAGCCAGACTGAATTCAGAGCCCATTAGGCATGTCCCAGGAGGCACGAATCTATATGCTTACAGATGTGCTTACAGGTTTAAGTCTGCATTAAGAAAAGAATGAAACCTGCTTGACCGAAGGTATTTGTTGTAAAACACAATTTAGAGTGCAGCTTCATACCACGAAGTGACTCTGTGGGATGGCTGCGTGTGATTTTATGTTTGTTTCACTGCATCAGGATTAAATTTGCTCCTTTACAAGCACAAGAAATGTTATTCCTCTGTCAGCCTCATGCACTTGCTCTGGTTTCCCTGAGCCACGCTGGATGGATGTTACCTATCCAGGAATCAGGGTTTTTTGATCTGCATTGAATCCATCTGAACTGCAATGCAGACTGCAGAGGTAATGGGCATTTAAGACTGGGGCCTCAAGAACACTTTGGGAATATCCCTTGTTTTCCACACAGTGTCTGTGTTTGTGCGTTAGCCTCAGTGTTTTCACCTCAGAACAGTTCTTTTGCTGCCATTGAAGAAAATGTCCGTCTCTGGGATTGAAGGATTTGGGCACACTATTTAAAAAGGATTGTATGAGCCAAATATTTGTTACTCTTGTAGCACAGGGTGGTGACATGGGGCAAATCAGGAGGTACAAAACGAGGAAAGAAGGGCTGGGAAGGGAAGAAGGAGGCTAGAGGAGAATGTAAAGAAGCAGGAAAAAGAGGAGAAGAGGGACAGGGAAGACATTCAGACCAGATGGAACCCCTAAATACCAGTGCCTATTTAAGTTTTCCCTGTGCAAAGAAAACTCATCCATTGACCATTACATTGACCATCCCATTACATGGATGTGGATAGGAGCTCCTTACAGTGCCGCTGAATCTCTCCCAGTGACTATTAATTGTAGGCCTATGTGGTAAAGGGGATCAAGAAAGAGCTCATTCCTTCAGCAGTAGCACAGATAGCACAGGCAAGGACTAAGGGCAGTCAGTTTGATATCATCTGTGGTGTCAGGCATGATGGGAGAGGCCATGCTGACCTGTGGGCCTGGACATATTGCTTGGAAGAGCATGGGAAATCCTTCCTGGTGTCTCTCCTGTCCACTTGGAGCTGACCAGGTGGGGGACCCCCATGGCTTCCTCTGGGGAAACGGCAGCTTGGGTGGCATCTGCCAGTGCCTTTAGCCTTGGTGACAGTGAGGTTGGGGATTTTACACCACTAGCCACCTCCTGATGAGAGCAAGCTCAAAAAGGACCACTTGACATCCGTGTCAGTGTGAGCCATGTGCTACCTGCAGCAAGCCAACTCCAAAATGAAGCTGATTTTTCTCTTACCTACATTCCGCATTCAAGCAGCTGCTCCTAACAGGTGCTCGCTCTCTTCCTAGCAGATGGCGACAAAAAAATGGGTTTGTTGGCAGGTTTCACCACAAAGCAGCCTTCTTATCGCACATATTGATGTGTATACAAACATACACACGCACTATCAGGCTTTCAGTTAAAAAGTAATTCTCCTTCTGATTTAAGGGCAGTCACGTGGGGGCTTAGAAGGGGACGGCGCGTGCTCTTTGCTTTCGCTGCCTGGGTCTGAAGGCATTTGTGGCTGAGCTGCTGCAGCACAACCTGGCAAACATTTGCCCATTCGATCAAGTCTTCTGCTGTATCTGAAAGACCAGGCGGTGGGAGGGACGTGCAGTGTTTGACTACATACCTCCGTATTTATCAGTGCATCTTTAGTAACTTGCGCTGGCTTAAGTAACGACGAGCTAGCAAGCCAGCAGGTTGGAGACAGAGACTGCCCTGCTGGTTTTCTCTGTGCCATTGGTAAGTGTAACACAGCAGAAATACAGAAAAGCGAATTCTCTCTCTCCTTAACTAAAGCAACCGGCTGAAAACTGACAGTGGAGATGCAGCAGCGCGCTCGAACAAAGAAACACAACAGCAGCGTCTTCTCGCCAGGAAACGCACCAGGGTTTGGAGCACTCAGTGTGCTGCACGCTGCCTCGGGGAGGTGTGCGGGGCGAGCATTTGTTCTGCGTTCCTCACCCGAAGAGAGGCAGCTGTCAGGCAGATCCTCGCATCCCAGCTCCTCCTCGACCCGGTAGCTCTGATTCTGCCCGGTGAGGGCTGTGAGCTTGACAAAATGGTGCAGAGCTGTGCCAGCATCAGAGGGCTGCGGTGTTGCCCCAAAGCTCTTTCCAAGCCCTGGTTCTCGTCGTGCAGGCAGCACCAGGAAGACCCCATGCTCGCTCTGTTTTGCTGCTCATTTCAAACAGACAGCCTGAGCCAAGACAACCAGATGAGGGTGACATCTGGCCATCAAACCTCTGCCAAGTCACTGCTGTTCTGTAGCTGGCAGGGAGATGCTGTGCTGCAAATGCCAGCTTCTCGCTGAAACACAAAGTGCATTCCCTGCATTTTCTTTGCTTCCTCTCCAGCCACAATCGGTTCGATATTTTGTTTTACTAATGGCCAAATCCAAATCTCCTTTCCAGGGGCATAAATCCACTTCACCAGTGCTAGGGGGCTTATACAACAAGTGGAATTTGACCCTGAAGTCGGAGATGCTCTCACATTTCTGTAGCTTGCTGACAAATTAACTTGTTGACTTAAAATCTCAGCTGCCTTCATTCAAACATCCAAGCCTCTCCTGTAGGGTACGTTTGTGCAGATAGGAGAGCAGCTTGTATCTAAACTCCTCAGGCAAGTGGATAAGCTGGAGAAGCTGTGGAGGTCTCTTTCACTACTCTTTCTCTCTAAGCTGCATCTCTTTATATTAGGAAAAATTCTTCTCCAAGTGAGTGGTGATGCATTGGCGCAGGCTGCCCAGGGAGATGGTGGAGTCACTATCCCTGGAGGTGTTCAAAGACCGTGGAGATGTGGCATTGAGGGACGTGGTCAGTGGGCATGGTTGGGGGTGGGCTGGATCAGGCCCTGGGCAACTTGATTTAGCTTTGAATCATAGAATCATAGAATGGTTTGGGTTGGAAGGGACCCTTAAGATCATCCAGCTCCAACCCCCTGCTGTGGGCAGGGACACCTCCCTCTAGGCCAGGTTGCTCACAGCCCCATCCAGCCTGGCCTGGAATGCTTCCAGGGACAGGGCATCCACAGCCTCGCTGGGCAACCTGTTCCAGTGTCTCACCACCCTCAGAGTAAAGAATTTCTTCCTGATATCTAGCCTAAATCTACCCTCATCCAGTTTAAAGCCATTTCCCATCATCCTGTCACTACCTGCCTTTATAAAAAGTCCCCGTTGAATGTGTCTGTTCACTGCAGGAGAGATGGGCAGGATGACCTTGAAGGATCCCTTCCCACTCTAAGGATTCTATGATTCTATGACTTGGGGATCTTAGTTATCCCTTCCACACTCATTACAAAGGTGCACGGAGTTGGAAGAGAGCTTGTGGGGCTCCCCCATAGTACATTCCTTTTTATTGCTCTCAGAAGCAGTTTGATCCCAGCAATGCAGGGGAAGCTCATTCGGGGATGATGTGTGAAGGAGCTGAGCTGGATGATTTACCCTGCTTCCTTATGTAGAATTCTTATTTTCACCCATCCTTGTGTGCTGCTGTACTCTCAGCACTTCTTGGCAGCTGCCAGAGGGCATGAAAGAAATAACTGCCCCAGTTGTTGCAGCTGGTTTTGTGGCCAAGTGTGTTTCTCCCCCTCTACTGGTAAAATGCTTCTGCTGCAGCACAGTAGCCAGTTTGCAAAACTGTAGAAGGGAAGCAGTTGTATTACATGAATATGCCCAAGCAAAGCTTGGGCTGTTGAAATGAGTTTGCTTTGCCAAGGGTGCAAGTTTTATTTCTACATTTCCAGTTAGCCTCCAGAGTTGAACATCTTTGCCATGTATCTGCAGGCTTCAGGAGCTCTGTGCTTTCAGTCTGTGGGCACTAAGCAGAAGCCATCTGCTTTTGAGGGTACTCACAACAAGTGAATATTAATACTTGAAAAGTGACTCAGATCTTTTAGGATGTCTTGGGTGGACCAGCTTGCTATAGAGACTAAGTCTAATTTCCACAACCCACACCAAAATCTCCACCAAAGAGTCCGTAGCTGGGTAAAGATTAGAGAAACTGAGTTAGTTGTGCCTTATTTTGTCAACTGCAACTCACCAGCAGTTTAATCTTCCTGGATAGCTTGTATGGAGCTGATTTCAGAGGGCTGTATGATTGGATGTGGCCGTAGCAAGGTGATGCAGTGAGTAACACCATGTTTAGGAGGTCATCATCAGTCTCTCATCAGAGCTGCCAACTTCCTGAGCATGGCTTTGGTACGCAGGGCTCACTGCAGGAAAAATAAAGTGTATACCTAACAACATCATTCTGCCTTCTGCTCCGAGATCAGTTGATTTCAGCGCCACAAAAGCAAAACCGATCTGTATGGAAATTCAGGATTGAACATGCTGATTGAATGGTGATTTCATCTGCTGGCTCCATTTAGATCTCATAAAGAGTAAATATAACCCATAACAACTTTTGTAGCGTTATCAAAAGTGCCCCTCTATCTATGCTGTAGTAATAGATAGGGATATTTTAAATTTAAATCAAATTTGACCAACGATTTGTCAATCTGGGGAGATCTCTGCATTGTGAGGCACGTGTAGATGCTGGTACCTAGCTTGAATTGCATGTGATGCTATGTAACTACTCAAAGTGAAATATCATGATGAATCTATATCGTATATAACTTTAGATGTTGTCCTTGTCAGAACACTGTGCCATTGAGACACATCTTCCTGTATAATAATCAGTTAAGCTGCAGAGCTGTTGTGGCAGTATGGTATATTTATGTCCGGACACACAAAAAATAGTTTGATATAATTCAAGTACTTGAGAGCAAATCTATTTATTTTTTCTTTCAGAAAAAGATAACAAAAAGCTAATTCAGGTTTCCAAAAGCGTGTTTGCAATTATCGTTAGTAAGCAGCTTAACCAACCTGAAAGCAAACGCTAAACGATCCAGATCTTAGTCTTATTAAGCCCGTGTGTTTCCTGCCACTTAAAAGCCTATCAGAAGCCTAAAGATGTGGGAAAATGAGATTTTCTGGAAGGCAAGCTTTAAAGTTTACCTCCTTCTTTTCTTAAAGTAGACGGCGATGCCTCTGTGTACATGCTGTTTCTGGAGCTCAGACGGAGCGCGCGCATCACTGCTGCAGTGTTTCGTGGAACATCCTTTGTTTATTCACACCGTGCCACTTTCAAACTTCAGATGTAAACAACAAAGTCTTCTTTGTATTTCACACTATCTCATACTCACTACCTTACAGAGTCCAAAGCCAGAACAGTGTGCAGTTTTACCCTCCTCACACTTTCTTCTGCTTGTTGGATGCGTTCTTCTATCCTTTCCTATTTATAGTAGCTGGAAAACTGCTTATCTTCTCGTTAAAATCTTTCTCTTGACTTTTCAGTCCTTGGTATGGGATTAAAATTGTATTCCCCAGTAACTATTTTGAATATGATGTTAGTAGCAATTATGCATACATTCAATAACTGAAGCAATTCGTCATCGTGAATGATTCAAATTGCTTTAGAGTGGTCAGCCTGTCTGTGATCTGGTACAGAGATGAAAATCCTTAAAAAGTCCCACAGAACTCAGCTGGTCAGTCAGAAAGGGCGGCTGACCCGGGCTGGAAATGTGGCAGCACACAGAATAGGATGGCTTCCAGTTTGAACCACGGTTCAGCTGAAAACTTCACAGAACTGGAGGTGCATGGAAACATCGCACCTCCACCACTGAGAATTCTCCCCAGCCTTTAGAATCACAGAATCATAGAATGGCGTGGGTTGGAAGGGACCTCAAGGATCATCAAGTTCCAAACCCCCCTGCCACAGGAAGGGCCACCAACCTTCAGATCTGGTACTAGACTAGGCTGCCCAGGGCTCCATCCAACCTGGCCTTGAACACCTCCAGGAATGGGGCACCCACAAGCCTCTCTGGGCAGCCTGTTCCAGCACCTCACCACTCTCTTGGTAAAGAATTTCCCCCTGACATCCAATCTAAACCTTCCCTCCTTGAGCTTAAAACCATTCCCCCTTGTCCTCTCACTCTCTACCCTTGTAAAAAGTTGATTCTCCTGCTGTTTATAATCCCCTTTTATATACTGGAAGGCTGCAATGAGATCTCCTCATAGCCTTCTCTTCTCCAGACTGAACAAGCCCAGCTCCCTCAGCCTGTCTTTATAGGAGAGGTGTTCCAGCCCTCCTCTGGACCCTCTCCAACAGCTCCACATCTTTCCTGTGTTGGGGGCCCCAGACCTGGACGTTTTTTCACCATGGGAAAGGACCTCAGCTTTATGTTGCATTGGTCATGCAGTGGGCCAGGCTCTGAATTGTGCTGCACGAATCTTGTGCTGGATCCATCTCCTCTCTGATTGCTGCTGCCTGGCAGCCTGCTTCTCTTCTTCTCCCATTCCATGCTACAAACATTGGAAAGATCAGAACAGATTATCCTGGCACTTGTAGACACTCTTATGCTTTGCTGCGTGCAATCCTGACCTATACATATAGTATAGATGAAATCATTTCAAGAATACTGGAGTAGAGTGGTGCTAACTTTTTCTTTTCCAAATGACACTCTCATCCTCCCATCCCTTTACGCTGCATTTGAGCATAGAAGAGATCTTGACGAGCTCACTTAAGTAGAATATTTAACATTCAGCCCAGAACAGTTTAGGCAGGTTGAATCAGAAAGCCAATCTGGATGTGTTTGTTTGGGACAGAAGATGGTATTGGTTGAAAACCTTGGCTGGGGATGGTCGGAGGTGAGGTGGGTAAAAGTCCTGCTGCTCTAGAAAGCAGGCTCTGGGCTTTTACCACAAACAACTTTAACTTCTACAGAGGGTGGACAGCACCACCCAACTAATCTCCCATCTTTCCAAGGATTATATGGTTTGGCATTACATGCTACTGGTCATGAGAGGCTGAACAGAAAAACAGAGCTTGTTATTAGAGGCACAGTAAGTGGTAGAGATGTGGGCTGCCCAACGATTTCCATCGTAAATATCTTCTTTCAGATATTCTGATGTACCAATTTTTATGATTTCAGAAGTAAGTTTTTGTGCTTGATGTCTGAAGGTTTCCACCCCCAGTTACAGCAGAAGTTTTCTCTACCTCTCAGTATGAGTTTAGGAAGAGATGAATTGTTTATTCATCTTAAAAATTTATCTTTCCTGAGAAGCTGGCATGCCAATGCATTATGGAAGAAAAACTTGATATAAATCCAGTGCTGACTCCAGTTAGAAAAATAAGAGTAAGAGTGAAGCTAAACTGAGCTCTCAGCCTTGAGTATATTAAATGAACATTTTTACTTCCACATTGCAGCTCCCTGGAATGAAAAATAATTGTAGTGACATCCATTTATTGCAAAGGATATATGCATCATGCAGGTTGGTCTGCGCTTTGCAGTGTGGTCCAGAGATAACTGACCTGATGGAGGGGGGAAAGTCTTGTCAACAGAACATGTTGATGTGGAGTGTTTTCCTTTGCTCATGGAGAGCATGGATTTGCCTCATCTTAGCATTGCTAAGATTGCTATGCTGCTGTTGGAACCAAGTTAGCTTCTCAGCATCGTTCAGGACTGCTCTACATGGAGATACCAACTCAAGTTTGCACTAGGTCAGAAGATTCTGCTCTGAGCTTCACTGCTCCATATATGAGTTACTGTTAGTGTCCACATCTTGGTTTGGACCATTTTTCACTTCAGGAATATGAGATAGTGGATGAACGTTCAGTGAAGAGCAGTCTGCCATCTCAAACCATGGAATAGATTTTACCTTTAGATCCCTGCAAGTCAGAACAGGGCATATCTTTTCTTAGCCATCATAAATTATCCATGCAGGATGTACAGTAAAAGGCTGTTTGGCTACGTTAAAATTGTCTAGACAAACAGAATTTCCATCTCTCTCAATGGCTCCTTCAACACCTAATTAGTTCCCAGACGCTAGCTGAGCAAGATGTCTTTTATCTTTGCTAATGCTATCTTCCTATACCTCCTAAATGCCCTCTGCTGCCATTCTTCACTATCATTTTTCATCCCTCAAGAGAAGGCAGGGTGGGTGTTCAGGAAGCTCTATGCTGCAGGTCAAGCTTGTAAAGACTGCAGGTCAAGATGATCCTCTTATACCAGTCAGAATCTGGAGCAAAAACTTTTAATCCAGAATTAGACTGATACGATAGAGAACAGGATACAAGTTCCTTTTCATATCCAAAAGGAAAAAACAGAACTGCAGATTTTATTTCACTGTCAGTTTCATTTTGTTCGATGTAGGGCAATTTCACCATTTATTTTTTCCAATCCTAGAAGGTGCAAAGAGGTCTGTCTGTATAAATGTGCCATTTCAGCTGGCGTAGCTGATTGTTGTGGGCAACGAGGAAGCACATTCAAATGTAAAAGAGTAGAACGTATCAGAGTAAGGGCACCCCTGATCCTTCCCACACCTTCAGAGCTTACCCTCCTGGCACCTTGGCTATGTTAATATCCAGGCTATCGGCCAGCAGTGATTTACCTTGGCAGGTCTGCTCTATATCCAGGCCCAGCAATTCCTTCCCCTCTGGCAGGGATGAGTGACCAAACAGCCTCCTTCAAGCTAAGTATTTATCAGAGAGAGCAGGTCTTCAAACCAACAAAACAGACTGCATATAAATATGTATACACGTACCGTTTTCCCCTAAGGCTTGTGAGGCTGTGTCTCCATCTAGGTTCAGTTTACTCTGTTTAGAGGATGTGCTCTGTTGTGTGTGTGGTTTTTTTCAGTAGGCTCACAGCTCCAACAGAGTCAGTTTTGCAGTTTTATAGATTAGAATCAAGCTTCTACAGCTTAGCACTTTGCACCATCATCTTTTTAAGTACCCGCTGTATTTCTTTCTTATCTGCATTTTCCCTGTGCTGCCCTAGAAGAATACACTCATATAAACAATTCCAACAGAGCCATGTAACAGCATTTCTCCTCTTTGACCAGGTTATGCGTGGTCCCTGTAGGATGATTATGTCTCCAGATTTATCCTGTAGTCTCACAGCAGATAGTTTTCTCTCACAGCAAAGACCAGAGCCAGTGAGTTTCACCATTTCTGCTCTTCGATCCATATGCCCGCACTATGAAGGATGCAGAATTTGTGCCAGCCCGGCTAAATCATTCCCAGTCTCAACCTCGTCCAATTTGCAATTGCAAAGTAAGTTCTTAGGCTAGACAGCTTCCCTGCAAGGGTATTAATAATACTTAGGAATTACGTAGCTCTCCAAAGCCCTGTGAAAGCATTAGCTAATTGTGCAGCACTCCAAAGCCCTGTGCAAAACATGAGCGAATCAATTCTTGCAGCACCTATCGGATGCATCAGTGCCCTTCAGTCCCCTGTGCAGAGAGGTAAATGGAACCAGAAGAATGGATCCTTGGCAGCATTGTTCTGCCCAGCTGGCTTGCTGTGGGTAAAAACTTGATTTTCAAAAAGAGGTCACCTCCACGGATGAAAATGCAGATTTTACCAGCTAGGCATGATTTCAGCCAATTGCTGGGCTCTGCAGAGGTCATTGACATTGATTAGATTGGAAAAACCATCCTCGGTAAGTGACATAGAGAAGACTGGGCCAGGCACAGCAAAATGAATTATAATGTTAGCTAGAGTAGCAGGCGAATGTTTACCAGTGCGGTGCTCCAGCCAAATGAAGGCAGCACAAAGGAAACAATTTAAAATGATATATCAGATGTATCTCTGCAGAGAGGCAGTCTTAGAGAAGACAAGAGGTATAGCTACATGATACTTGGCAAATGAAAGGAAAAAATGAGACGTCCTCTTTTAATTGCACAGTGCTGAAGCTTCGCGCTATGCGTTGTGTTAGTTCCTCAGGCTGATCCTCGCTGCAAGTCTGCCTTGCAGGAGAAATGAATTTCAGTATTCATAGGATGACGGGATCATGAAGGTTGGAAAAGGCCTCTAACATCACCAAGCCTCAACCCCACCCCAGAGATTTCAGAGGGTCCATTGGAAATACAGAGGCTTCATGTAACTTGCTGAGACACAAGACAACCTGCGCATTGAAGCTGAGTGCGGGCTGTATGCTTGCTTCTAAAGTGCATAGTGAATCACACAGAGGATGATGCTATTTTTATTAAAAGCCACAAAATGCTAGAAACCAATTAATACTCCACTGCTTCACTAATGCTTCTGCACAGAAAATTAAATGGTTTCACTTAACAAAACCAATTTTAAAGCTTTTTCTGTCAAAATTATAAGTGGGTTCATCCCCTCCTCTAAACTTCCATGAGCCATGCATTTTTCAGCACAACATACCAAAGCATCAGTGACTTCAGTCTATTCATTCAAGTACTTGGAGATGCAAGAGTATCTGGCATTTCTGGCACAGTTCATCCCAAATTCTTAAGGCATTTTGTAGGTATTAGCTGCTTCCATCTGAATATAAACAAGGAGCCACACACCTTGAATGTGTTGTTGCCGTGCTGTTACATCAAATGATTAAATATTTTGGCATACTTTGGCTCGATGTAGTCAGCTGGCTACAAAAAGATGAAGCAGCAATTATTGTCAATTCAGAGGGCAGCAGCAAATCCAAGTGCAGAAGTATCGTGTGCTAAATGCAGTTGCTTGGGAATAAGTGAAGAACATCCCTCTGGTTGCACAGGTTTGGTGTATTCCTTGGCAGTCTACCATACAATCTCCCTGTCTGAGGACAGTATTTCCCATCACAAGGCATAACTGAGCAGAAGTGCTGCCAGTGAAACAAACTGATTTCACTGACATGCAGACTGCGCTGCATCCCAGTGAACCAGTGCCTTGGCCTTGAGTGAGGCAGTGAGAGCATGTGGAAGATGACACTTTCTCTACCAAAGACTAGGAGGTCCCTTAAAATCTATCTGTGTTTGCGCATCGTGGGTACCACGCACTGCAGCTGAGATGGGACTGCGAGTACTGGATTGGGTGACAGATATTTGGAGAACCAACTGGCATCGTGCAAATGGGAAAATAAGAGGGTTTGATTGCTGCAATCCATTGTGGTTTCAAGCCTTTGTGTCCAAAGCCACTACTAGTTCACTAATGTGTTCTCCTTATGAAAGTTGAGCATTTTACGTATCAGTTCTGGAGACTGATTGATGCATGTGGATGCTTGAGCTGTCTGTAAAAGACACAGCACAGATAACACATAGAATGGCTTGGGTTGGAAGGGACCCCAGGGATCATCGACACCATAGCAGAAAGCTCCAAAATTACTCGCGTCCATATTCACGACTGAGGAATTTGGGGTTTCCCACACCAACTCATGGTTACAATTTGGAGAGGCTGTCTCAAGTTCAAGCTACAAAAGAGATTCGTGGTAAAGCTGCTCAACAGTGGCAGATCAGTGGACGTTGATGGTGGCTGGCTACAGACAGGAAAAGAACGTAAATTAGAAATGGCTTCCACACCAGCATCGTGGGTAAACGGTGATCTAAATTAGACCTGCTACTGAAGGGCTAAAAGGTGGGCATCTCTGAGATGATCCAGGAGAATTAAAGACCTTTCACACTGCACGTTGGGTATCAAGCTGATAGACACACACAGAATACGGCATTTCAGAGAAGGGTCCATGTGACTTTAGAAGAGGAAACTTGTGTCTTGCAGATATACTTTTTTGAAGAGATCAGCTGAGAAAAAGGCAGACAGCTGCTGAGGATGAAGTGGAAAGTTTTTCTTTTGAATAACTGGTTATAGATAGGAAATAAAAGATACAAATAACAGGGCAGTTTTCACAATGAAAGGAGATTACCAGGTATCTGTCTTGGGAACTGGTGCAGTTCAATATCCTCGTAAAAGAGCTGGAGAAGGGAGACAGTCATCAGTGATGGGCTGAAATCTGCTGATGGCATAGAGTTATTCCAAGTAAGCAAAAGTAGACATTACGACAAAAAGTCGCAAAAGAATCTGACGATATCAAATGTCTGTGCAATAAAATAGCTGCTGAAATTCGATGTTGATAAAAGTCAAGTGCAGACACAATGATAGGGTTTAAATTAACCGGCGAAATAAGTCCTGGTGTCATCGCAGATGGTTCTTTGAAAACGTCTGCTCAGTGCTGAGCAGAGGTCAGAAAGGCAAGTGGAATGCAAAGAATTTCTGGGAAAGAGCTGGAGAATGAAAGAGAAAATGTAAGTACACCACTGAGTAAATCCATGGTGATTTTGAATAGAGTGCAATCCCAGTCACCCCATCTCAATGAGGTGGTAAAATAGAACCAGAGAGGATGCAGAAGAGGGCAAGAAGGCTGACCTGAGTTATGAGTGGGGACTCTGAACAGCCTCGGCCACTGAAGCCTGCAGAAGAAATGAATGAACGGGATGAAGGCAGAGAATCAAGATTGCTATGGAAAGAGCGAGTAAGAATTATTTTTCGTGGCAGAGGCTGTTCTATGTAAAGACATGGCCAGGCAACAAGTTTAAAGCAAGCAACAGGAAAAAAAAAACAAGTTTTGTAGGCTATAATAAATCAGAAAATTCATCAAACAAAACCTTTCACATTCCAGAAGTACAAGTTGTTTAAAAAAGTGGGAGTGCTGAGGTTCCCAGTGCTGGCTCCAGGGCTTTTGTGCTCCACCACTGATCTCAAATATCATATTGACCGTGTCCTCTTCATCCATTTTGTTCTAAGACCTGAGAGGTTTTGGGGGGGCTGGGTTGTAGTCAGCTAAGGGTTGGTTGTGCTCTTCCACTGCGATCTCTTGAGTTACGAAAGCCACAAAAGTCCCTTGAATATATTAATAAGTTAATTCTATTTTAACTACTGTGGGATATCTGGGAGAAAAAGGATCCAAGAGTACTTTAAAAATTTCCTGCACTGTGTGAAAGGTCTCAATGGTGGATTATGGAATCATATCATAGAATCATAGAATGGTTTGGGTTGGAAGGGACCTTTAAGGTCATCTAATTCCATTCCCCTGCTGTAGGCAGGGACACCTCCCTCTAGACCAGGTTGCTCACAGCCTCATCCAGCCTGGCCTGCAATGCTGCCAGGGAGGGGGCATCCACAACCTCCCTGGAGATATTATAAGAAAATTACATTCTCTTTCACTTGATCCTTCCCATTTCTGCATGCAAAAGCTGCAGCAGCCCTTTTGGCTGCCACATGATGCTGGGAGCTCACGCTGGATAGCTTGGGAATTGTGTGGACTGAAAAGCGAGGACTGAAAAGTCTGCTAGAACAGGATTATTGTCAAATTACATCTGCCTTGGCAGCAGGAAATCAATCAAGAGTGTGCTGATTTACACCTGCCAGAGCCAGCATATCATGAACTTCATCATCTTTCCCTGTGATGTTTTTATCTTTGCACTGACACAGTCAGTGCGAGGAAAATATTTTCCCATTTAAAATCAAAACATTCAAGGTAGTGTTTGGCAAAGCACTGGAGCCTGGGGTTCCTGCTGATTCTGACAACAGTGCTGGTATCTCTTGCTAATGACCAAAGAGCAATATAATGAGTTGTCTTGGGCTTCTTTAATAGGCTGTTGGTAATTCTGAAAGGGATAAATGATGTTTATGCCCCCTTGTGGTATGTTACTGAACAGAATGGATTTTCTAACTGAAAAAAAAAAAAAAAGAGGCCAATGATGGAAAAGTCCCAGGTAAAAATCTGTAACAAATACTGTTTTGCACAGTAGAAAAAATATCCATCCCTCCAGGAGCTTCCTCATGACTCAGACAAGGGGGAAGCCAATTTTGCGGCATTTACAGCAGCAAGTAAATGACTAATGCCCATGATGACAGAGTTTGTGCCATCTTTCTGCAGTGAAGATAACATCAGAAGTGCTTTTCTTTGCTAGAAATGTTAGGAAGTAAGTGAAATATTGCTTTCTGAAAGCAGTTGTGTTGACATCTCTTTGTGTTAGTTGTTGCCAACCTGTTGTGATATAGGACTTCATGTTTTTATCTTCTTTGCTAATTCATCTGGCACGTAAGTAACCTGGTTCCCTTGGGACAAAACCCATCCCAGAGATGAAAAAAAACTGTTCAGTGATTTTACGTGGGAAAACAAGGTTGGAGTCCTGTGCAATAGGGCTTGTTATCTCTGTGTTCAAATATGGGATCACAACATGAATTAGCTAGTCCACAACTTCCTCATCTGCACTGAGAATTTAGATGTCAAGTTCAGAATCGAAGGGCTCCCCAGACAAGTCCATCATGGATTTTGTAATCTTATTTCTTAATCCCTGATAGAAAGCTGAATACAGCCAAATATGTCTCCAGGAAGTGAAATTACCAGAATACATTGGACTGGTGTCAGCCTCATCCAGCAGCTGACTCCTAAATGGTATCAGTACTCAGCTGTACTGAGACAGGAGATAAGAAACCCTGTTGTGGGGTATTTTAAGGCTCTTTGGCCCCGCATAATCACCTCTTTATGTTAAAGTACTTGCTAATGCATTATTTACATACTTTCCTGACATGTTGTCCTTCTCACTGAAGGGCTACCAAGGATGTAGGAGACCATTGGAAAGAGGAAGGGAATGATTTCCTTTCCACATTCATGATGAGTATGACCAAAATAGTGGGTTTTAATGAAAGCTGTGGGCTTAATCCTGGCTAGGTCAGGATGGCAAATAATGAAATGCAGTCGCTGAGGAACCCGGAGGATGTCCATCTCTGAAGATCTCTGAGGAATAGTTAAACAAAGGTGTGCTGGCTGTTGTGAGTTGTGTCATGATGAAGGAAGTTGGACTGGCTGACTTTCTACAGGTCCTTCCAGGTCTGGTTTTATGATGCTGTGTGGTGGTTTCCTTTTATTGGTTTTATCGTCAGTATGACGAGATGACACACATTTGTCTGGTAATCAGCTTATCTGCTAATGCTCATCTTGCTGTCAAGGTCTGGCTGACAGCAACACAGATCTACCAATGTCCAGTGCTTTAGAAATATACTTCACAACAGTAAGCACTAGTCTGACACCAATTAAAGTGCTTATAAGATTATCATGGTCTGCAGTGAGCAGTCCCCACTGAGATGAGAACTGGCTCCAAAATGCTGGTGCTTAGCCATTTCCTGAGCAATGAAAAATTCAGCAGGTAAAATGGCACGGCAATTCATATGAAAACGAAGTTTCCTCTATCAGAAAACCTCCAGGAGTTTCAAATTCAGCTAGGGGATATCAGAAAGAAGTTGAAGTCTAGTTTAAAATTCCCACCCACGTTCCTTCTCCTGTCCCTGCAAAGTGATTACTGCTACTGGTCCACTCAGTGGCAGATCTTCTTTGAGAAGCGAGACACAGTTTGCCTTAAAAATACCTTTCTGTTCATGATGGAATCATTCATTTTGAAGAAGGGGTTTGCAGAGACAGTGGAAAGAGTCTGAATGTTCTTATTTCCCACTGCTGTCAGTGGGGCTCAAATTTCATCCCAAAACTCTTCTTGGCACAATTGGCTGGACTGCACATTTCAGAAGTACAACATTGGCCAGGTGAAGTCCTTGGACACCTGCAAGGCTGCCAGCCTTGCACATCTGTTTTCCACTTTTATTGATGGCACCACATCCCTGCCTGGTGTGGCTGATAAAGAGGAGAGAACAAATGTGTGGCTATAGCAAATTAAACAAATGAGCCATTAAAAGTGGAGGGTGCACTGCCCCTTCTCACTGATGTGTACTTTGGTGCCCACAACCTCTCCTAGAGAAATTAGAAGGATAAAGGGCTCCCAGGGATGTGCTGTAAGTGTGGTCCAGGCGCTGAGAGATGCCTGTGGTTCTTTCTGAGAGGAAACCGTATGTCATTCATCAGCAGGGAAGCCAACAAACCACTAATGGATCTCCATGTTGTCTCTTGACAGGTATTGACAGAAAGCGGCTTTGGTGCCATCACAACAGAAATCCGGGAGGCTCCGGAGTTTTATTACGCTGAAGATTACCATCAGCAGTACCTTAGCAAGAACCCCAATGGATACTGTGGCCTCGGGGGAACGGGGATTTCCTGCCCAATCGGGATCAAGAACTAGCTTGTGCTCATGGCACCCCCAATGCTTTGTTCTAGGGGGTTGTTCCAAAAAGGCCGACAACACCAAGAGGTGTTCCGATACCCACAGCATCAGCGCATCAAGATTTGGGAAGCCCAGTGGGATGGCTTTCTGCAATCTGAGCAGCTTCCTGTCTGTTGACATTAAAAGCCAAAGAGATCTGGAAATTTTGCTTGCTGGCCAATGCAGCTTCTTACTCTGTGCAGTTCCCTGGTTTCCTTGGAAGCCTGCAATCTGGAGAGGAAAGAAACTTTTTAAAGTTTGGCTTGAAATGCTGTTAAATGGATGGATTAGGGGGTGGCTGCGCCCGTTAAGCACTTTGCATAGCTAATGTCTATAGGCATACTTATTTTCTTGGATTGATGAATTTGTTCTTGCTTTAGCTTTGACTTCTGGAGACATGGCTGAGCTCATCTTAGCTATCACAACCCTGTAATTTGATGTCTTTGAGAATGATGAATTTAGAAGATCAGTAATTCTCTCACAATTCCACTTCCACAGCAACATGTAATATCACCTATAGTGCCTATTTTCTGGAGCAATTTTAGTAAGAAAAAGTAAAAATTGTAATGATACTTCTTTTTGACAGTTCCGAAAAATGTACAAACACAAGAAGAAATCAATTTGGTTTCCTGCACTACAATAAATTACAAAGTCAGGAAAGAAAAATGCTATCTCCAATGTGTTCTGTGGTTCTAAATATATTTCTGGGTAGATCTGGAAAAAGTATCAAATATTAGGAAAGGCTGCAGCCTACCAAACACCAGGGCTTTCTGAAATCAGCATTATTATGCATGACACTACAGAGGAGTATACTAGCTGCACTGTAACATAATTATTCTCATGATTAACTATTTGTACTTCAATAATTTGTGGTGTCACCACCAAGATTTTCTGGTCAACCAGAGAAGTCCCAGAGGGCTGGAGACTTGCCAGTGTGACTCCCATCTACAAGATGGGTCATAAGGAGGATCTGGGAAACTACAGGCCCATCAACCTGACCTTGGTGCCAGGAAAGGTTATGAAGCAGATCACTTTGAGTGGCATCACATGGCATGTGTGGGACAGCTGGGGGACCAGGCCTAGCCAGTACGGGTTCATGAAAGGCAGGGCCTGCTTGACCGACCTGATCTCCTTTTGTGATCTAGTGTCCCACCTGGTGGATGAGGGAAAGGCTGTTGACATAGTCTACCTAGACTTTGGCAAAGCCTTTGACACTGTCTCCCATGGTATTCTCCTGGAGAAGCTGCAGCCCGTGGCTGGGACAGGTACACCCTTTGCTGGGTAAGGAGCTGGCTGGAGGGCTGGGCCCAGAGTGTGGTGGTGAATGGAGTTAAATCCAGCTGGTGGCCGGTCACAAGTGGTGTTCCCCAAGGGTCGGTGCTGGGGCCTGTCCTGTTCAATATCTTTACTGATGATTTGGATGAGGGCATCGAGTGCACCCTCAGTAAGTTTGCAGATGACACCAAGTTGGGAGGAAGTATTGATCTGCCTGAGGGTAGGAAGGCCCTACAGAGGGATCTGGACAGGCTGGATCTCTGGGCTGAAGCCAATGGGATGAAGTTCAAGACCAAGACCAAATGCCAGGTGCTGCACTTTGGCCACAACCCCAGGCAATGCTACAGGCTTGGGGCAGAGTGGCTGGAAGACTGTGTGGAAGAAAAGGACCTGTGGGGTTTGTCAGTGCTTGGCTGAACATGAGCCAGCAGTGTGCCCAGGTGGCCAAGAAGGCCAGTGGCATCTTGGCTTGTATCAGAAATAGTGCTGTCAGCAGGAGCAAGGAATTGATCATCTCTCTGTACTCAGCACTGGTGAGGCCATGCCTGGAGTACTGTGTTCAGTTTTGGGTCCCTCACTACAAGAAAGATGTCAAGGGCCTGGATGTGTCCAGAGAAGGGCAATGGAGATGTGAGGGGTCTGAAGCACAAGTGTTATGTGGAGTGGCTGAGTGAACTGGGATTGTCTGGAGAAGAGGAGGTTCAGGGGAGACCTTACAGCTCTCTACAACTACCTGAAAGGAGGCTGTGGCAAGGTGGGGTTCAGCCTCTTCTCCTGTGTAACTATCGATAGGATGAGAGGTAATGGCCTCCTTGCACCAGGGGAGATTCAGCTTGGATGTTACAAAAAATTTCTTATCCGAAATAATGGTCAGGTGCTGGAGTGGGCTGCCCAGGGAGGTGGTTGACTCCCTGAAAGTGTTCAGGAAACATTTAGATGTTGTACTAAGGGACAAGATTTCGTGAGAAAATACTGATGGTAGGTGGACAGTTGGACTGGATGATCTTGGAGGTCATTTCCAACCTTGGTGATTCTGTGATTCTATGATTCTGAGATCAGAGCTCATTATGGTAGGTGCAAACATAAGATGTGGGGCTGTGTCTGCCCCAGTGCATGCAAAGCAGCCAGAAAGAGACAAAACCTTTTATTTTGTGGGGATCTCAAGAGACCAAAAGCTAAAGCTGAAGGATGTAGGAAGTGCAGGATATATATCCTATATCCTATAGGATATCCCCTGATCCTACAGGATCTTTTGGGACATGTATATATGCCATGGGGTGTCCTCTTTGGTTAAACAACTTCAGTGAGAAAGATGGGGATATGTTACTCCCACCTACACAGCTTGTTGCTTATGATATTTCTCAGACTGGTGAGAGACGTGGCCTTCAGTCTCTCATTTTCTTTTTTTGGAAACTGACCTAATGGCTACCTTTGAAGGGTACATGTCGTTGGTGTATCCTCAGAGATGTGTAATGGAGCAACTTTGCTTTTCTTTAGGGAAAATTGGTAGGAGCTCATTTTGATGTGTCAATTCTGGGCAGAGGAACACTTGAAGATTTTTCTGAGGGCCAGGCTGTGAGAATGCAGAGCCACACATCCACAGCATTTCCCCTTGGCTGGTCCAATGAAAGCTGTTCTTTTGAGGAGGCTTATGCCTGGGGCAAGCTTGCAAGGAGCTACCACTGGCAGGATTGCCATATTAGGCTCTTTCTGGAGATACCCCAAAATGTGTCTGCATCACACTTGGAATTTCCAGTTGCCATAGGAACTGGTCACCTGTTTGTTGTTAGTGTTTACCTCTGAATTGTTCTATTGCTCACTGCACTTTCATCCAATTTCCTAGGCATGGGGTGACATAAAAGCAAAAAAAGAGAGGAAATTAAAGTCTGACTTTCCTCCTATGCATTTTTAACTTTGGTGCAGGGCAAAACATTTCATATTTTGAATCGTCCTGGTGCTCATAAAATGTTACCTGGTTCCCTCTGTCCTTTCCCATCCCTTCCCGCCTACTCTCTGCTGCAGTTATTGTATCATTAAAATGTTTGGAGAAGACACTATTCTGTCCTTAATACTGAGCTCAGGTCTGAACTTATCTGAGTTCTTTTAAGTCCCATCCCCTTATTTTATGGAGATACTCTGCAGAGGAATTTTGGCCTTGAACTCTTGCAGTTGCTGTTGGACGTACAAACAGTAGAGAGGATAAAATCAGTAAAGGAGACAAGATTCAGATTCATGGATTGGTTTTCTAAGCTGGGTTTGGTTTTGTAAGCCACCCTTGTCCACTGTTCTCTGGAAGGATGAGAGTGCCTACCTCAGCATCTTTGGCACTGTCTGAATCTAGCCCTACCACAGAGCTGCTCCTTTCTTCTGATAATACAGAGATGATCTGAACAGAGAGGGGAAAATTCATTCAAATTTTGATAGGCTCCAGTGCTTCTCAAATATGAAAACTGGTGCAGGACCAACTAATAAAGTCTTTGGAGAGAAAAAGATGGTTTGAGAATGAAGGGCTACAGCACCCAGCCCAAGAAGTCCACTATTGTGATACACTGTGAAACTCAGTCCAGGATGGAGAACTGCCCTATCTCTATCATAACTAAAGCTAATCCCAAGTCTCATGGAAATCACTGAGCTGTTGGCTGGTGCAGTGTGAGCTTTCCCTCAACGTCACAGAAGGGTAGCATCCAACTGTGATGTCAGCAGGACAAACGAATTGTGTGCTATCACAGCCTGGTTGCCCCTGCCAGAGGGATGTGGCTGTGGAAACATCACTGTCCTCCATATTGTGAAGAGCATTTGTCCAGGCGTGGGATGAAAATGCTTCTCCTTATTTTCTGGTTGTTAACGTCTCTAATCACCAGCATCCATGCAGGCAGTTCTTCCACAGCTTATGCGCTCTTCAGAAGTGACCAGCAGGGCACAGTGGCTGGTATCCACTCTGCATACTCACACAATGGTAAATGCAATAGTCCTGTCTGATTACTTGAACAAATAGCAAGGATGATCAAGGATCAGTGCTTTCACCTACATGTCGCCCTTCTCATTTAGTAGCACAGGCAGTGCTGCAGGCATATGTGAGCAATGTATCTTATTTTTTACCCAGAGTGTGGCCTCCGACCGTCTTTCGAGTCCTTTCTGTGGACTGGCAAGAGGATTACAGGTGGGAGATATGCCAGGTTTGGGGAGTTCCCATGGCAAGTGAGCATCCAGAGCAATGGGAGACACATCTGTGGAGGCAGCATAATCAGCGCACTGTGGATCCTGACTGCAGCCCATTGCTTTGCAGATGAAGTGTGAGTGCTTCTGTGCCTGGAGGAGGGCTGCAAGGTTGGCAAAAGGGCTGGAGGGTAGAGGCTTAGGGCAGAGGTTTAGGACATATAGATTGTCTGGTTTGGAGTAAAGGAGAGTGAGGGGAGACCTTGTTGATCTCTGCAGCTTCCTGAGGAGGGGAACTGGGGAGGGAGATGCTGGTCAGTAATGTGCTTCAACTTTTTGTTAGCCCTGAAGAAGTCAGACAGTTGAACTAGATGATTGTAGGTCACTTCCAACTCAACTATTGTATTGTATTGTATTCTACTCTGTCTTATCCCATCCCATGCCATCCCATGCCATCCCATGCCATCCCATGCCATCCCATGCCATCCTATCCCATCCTATCCCATCCTATCCCATCCTATCCCATCCTATCCCATCCCATCCTATCCCATCCCATCCTATCCCATCCTATCCTATCCTATCCTATCCTATCCTATCCTATCCTATCCTATCCTATCCTATCCTATCCTATCCTATCCTATCCTATCCTA